>NC_081561.1:67061226-67102104 GCF_022355385.1 Mustela nigripes
CAAATTCTTTCAGTTGTTGTTTGTTCTGGAAGCTTTTAATCTCTCCTTCTATTTTCAATGATAGCCTAGCTGGATATAGTATTCTTGGCTGCATGTTTTTCTCGTTTAGTGCTCTGAAAATATCATGCCAGCTCTTTCTGGCCTGCCAGGTCTCTGTGGATAAGTCAGTTGCCAATCTAATATTTTTACCATTGTATGTTACAGAGTTCTTTTCCCTGGCTGCTTTCAGGATTTTCTCTTTGTCACTGAGACTTGTAAATTTTGCTATTAGGTGACGGGGTGTGGGCCTATTCTTATTGATTTTGAGGGGCGTTCTCTGAACCTCTTGAAATTTGATGTTTGTTCCCTTTGCCATATTGGGGAAATTCTCCCCAATAATTCTCTCGAGTATACCTTCTGCTCCCCTCTCCCTTTCTTCTTCTTCTGGAATCCCAATTATTCTAATGTTGTTTCGTCTTACGGTGTCACTTATCTCTCGAATTCTCCCTTCGTGGTCCAGTAGCTGTTTGTCCCTCTTTTGCTCAGCTTCTTTATTTTCTGTCATTTGGTTTTCTATATCACTGATTCTTTCTTCTGCTTCATTTATCCTAGCAGTGAGAGCCTCCATTTTGATTGCATCTCATTAATAGGTCTTTTTATTTCAACTTGGTTAGATTTTAGTTCTTTTATTTCTCCAGAAAGGGCTTTTATATCTCCCGAGAGGGTTTCTCTCATATCTTCCATTCCTTTTTCAAGCCCGGCTAGAACCTTGAGAATTGTCATTCTGAACTCTAGATCTGACATATTACCAATGTCTGTATTGATTAGGTCCCCAGCCTTCGGTACTGCCTCTTGTTCTTTTTTTTGAGTTGAATTTTTCCGTCTTGTCATTTTCTCCAGATAAGAGTATATGAAGGAGCAAGTAAAATACTAAAAGGGTGGCAACAACCCCAGGAAAATATGCTTTAACCAAATCAGAAGAGATCCCAAATCGTGAGGGGGGAGAAAGGGGATAAAACCTTAAAGAGGTTCAAAAAGGAAGAAAGAAAAAAGAAAAAAGAATTAAAAAAAAGAAAATGAATAAAGAAAAATATAAAAAAGAAAAAATATATATATTAGATAACCTTGTTAAAAAATGTTAAAAAAGAAAAGGGTAAAAGTTAAAAAAAATTTTACCAGAAGGCGAGATAAAAAAAAAAAAAAATGAAAAAGAAAAAAATTAAATTAACTGCAAGACTAAAAAAACTCACAGGGAGAAAGCCGTGGGTTCTGTGCTTTGCTTTCTCCTCCTCTGTAATTCTGCTGCTCTCCTTGGTATTGAAACCGCAGTCCTTTGTAGGTGAACTTGGTCTCGGCTCGATTTCTTGTTGATCTTCTGGGGGAGGGGCCTGGTTCTCAAGTGTCTTTGCCCCAGGTGGAATTGCACCGCCCTTACAAGGGGCCAGGCTGAGTAATGGGCTAGGGTTTGCTTTCAGGAGCTTTTGTTCCCTGAGCGCTTTCCGTAGAGTTTCGGAGGACGGGAATACAAATGGTGGCCTCCTGGTCTCCGGCCTGGAGGAGCCGAGAGCCCGGGGCCCCACTCCTCAGTGTGCCCTCAGAGAACAGCGCCCAGTTACTCCCGTCTGCCTGACCTCCGGTAGCGCTCCAAGTTCACCAAGCCTGTGGCTGGTTCAAGGTAACACCGAGCTGTGAGCTTACTGTCCGCTCTGTCTCTGTAGCCGGTTTTCTCGTTCCAATACCCGCAAGCTTTGCGACACTCAGACACCCCCGATCCTTCTGTGACCCTGCGGGACTTGAGGCCACGCTGACCCCGCGTGGGCCTCGCCCGGTTTAGCCTCTGGCGCGATGTCCCTCAGTGGAACAGACTTTTAAAGTCCTGATTTTTTGCTCCGTTGCTCTGCCACTGGGAGCCAGCCCCTCCTCCCGGGGTCTATCTTCCCGTCGCTTTGGATTCATTTCTCCGCCAGTCCTACCTTTCAGAAAGTGGTTGTTTTTGTTTCCAGAATTGCTGTTCTTCTTCTCTTTGATCTGCTGATGGATTTGCAGGTGTTTGCAATCTTTAGATAAGCTATCTAGCTGATCTCCTGCTAGCTGAAGTAGTCTCAGCCTGCTACTTCTCCGCTTTCTTGACTTCTCCCCATTTTGTTTTGTTTTTTAGGTCTGTTTCCTTCAGACTATATCTTGTTTCTATAATAAGCAAGAAACCTTGTTTTTCTTTGGTCTGCTTTCAAATGACCAACTTCCAAATAGCTTTTGAATTACAGTTGACCCTTGAATAACATGGAGGCTAAGAGACACTGACCTTCCACACAGTCGAAAATCTGTGTGGAAGTTTTGACTGCCCCAAAACTACTACTAACTGGCAGGAAGCTTTACCCATAATACAAACAGTTGATTAATGCATATTTTGTATGATATATGTTCTTTATACTGTATTCTTAAAATAAGCGTGAAAATGTTCTTATAAAGTCATAAGAGAGAGAAAATACATTTACAGTACTATACTGTGTTTATTGAAGGGGGAAATGGATGTAAGTGGACCTGTGCATTTCAAACCTATATTGTTCAAGGGTCAACTGGTCAACTGTCTGTCCCTTTCTTGAGTTGGAGAACTTTTATATTTGATTTTAAGCCATTTCAAATTGAAGGAAAAAGATAGGTAAAGATAGATCACAATCTATATTCTTTATTATTGTATATTAGAAAGTCACTTTGGCCTCAAAGTTCAGTTCATTGTCACAGCTCTTAAAATAGCCCAAAAGATCTAAATCGTGAACATTTGGTGGAGAGCTCATGTTACTAGCTGCTGTAGGAAAAAGTTTTCTGAATTCTGGTTATTAAACAGAATTGAGTAAAATAGGTATCTGTTTCAGGTTGGAGGTAGCAAATTACATGTCTTTTAAAATTTAACATATAGTTATATGTATGTATGTATGTGCTCAATTCTTAAATGCTCATTTATCCAGGTATCCGAACTTACATTGTAACTGAATTAGTAATCATATCATAAATGTCTGGAATTTAGTGATTATGATGAAGCACTTATTCATTGGTTAGTTTTTCTGTTTTTCTGAGAAGTATGTTTCTTATTACAATCTTTCTTTTGTTTACATAGGCAGAAGAAAACCTTGGTATGGTGATGATCTTTACTTTAGTGACAGCTGTACAAGAAAAATTAAATGAAATAGTAGATCAAATAAAAACTAGAAGAGAAGAAGAAAAGAAACAAAAAGAAAAAGAGGCAGAGGAAGCTGAAAAGGTATACTCTAAAGCTGGGTTTTCTTTCATTATTTTTTACATCTTTTTTTTTTTTTTTAATTGTTTGGTGGGATTTTTTGTTTTTGGAAATTTCAGTAATTTTGGCAATTGCAAAATAAATAAGAGTAAAATTTACTTGAATTTTCCTACATAAAATGTTAGAAGTCACTTACTGCATTGGTCACATAGCATGAGTAATAATAAAAGGTTAGTAGAGCTCATGCAAGTAAGTTTGAGAAATATACATTATTTCTTTATAAAGTATTAATTTTTTAATAAATCTTAAGTTTCTTATTTATGTAATCATATGTCTTTTTTATTTTCTAAGCAATTATTTCATGGCACTCCTGTTACAATTGAGAATTTCTTAAGCTGGAAGGCCAAGTTTGATGCAGAACTCTTGGAAATTAAAAAGAAACGAATGAAAGAAGAAGAACAAGCAGGAAAAAATAAATTAAGTGGTATGACTCCTGTCACTGCTGCCCAGGCTGTTCTATATTCTTACACAGCAAGAGGATCATTTGGACAGATTTCTATAAAAAAAGTAACATATTTGGGCATCTAGGACAAAAAGAGAAAGCATTCTATCGACATGATGACATTTCTTCATCCATAATTATAATTAATTTTTATGGCTTACCTCTGATGAAAATATCGCAACGGATAGATCTTGAGATGTGGCTCCCACAACATTCTGAATCACAATGGTTAGAAGTGGTAGAGACAAGTGCATTTGGTTTTCTAGGACTCTGAAGCAGACTGGGTTTTCACTTGTTTGATTTTAATGCAGATACATATCACATGCCTCTTAGCTACTTACTGAATTGATAAATTTATTGAAATTCACAGAAAAATAGGTTTTCTTGTTTTCTTGGATTATTATACTTTTTAAAGGATTGTAGGGAAGATGGAGGAAAACTGGAGAGGTGGGAAACTGGAACATATAGGAAAATTATGTTTGAATTAAATATATTTGTTTCTTTTAGGGAAACAGCTCTTTGAGACAGATCATAATCTTGACACATCTGATATCCAGTTTCTGGAAGATGGTAAGATAATATTAAGATTCCATGTGTACATAATGTACTGTTCTTAATATCAAACCATGAAAATCAGAGAGATAACTTAATGTGAAATTTTCCTCCAAGGCTAAAAACACACACATTTTGAAGAGTAGATTATAATGTTTGATTAATTTATACACTAAACCATAGCAATATGTTTTTTAAAGTTTTCTGATAACTTAAGCAACATCAAAGATAGAAGTAAACAACTGTGGTCACATTAGTCTCTGATAACCAGTAAACCAGGCCACTGTAACTCAGTAAACCAGGTGACCTGGTTTACTTAAATTTCTAGTATCAAAAATCTCTGGAAACTATTTCATGGTCATGGAACTTTATAAAGACCTCAAATCTGAAAGTCTTCATGCCCTCTAACTGAAAATCTTATGTTTCATACTAATCTTACTGTCCTGAACATCTATTTCCCTGTACTTTCCTTCTCCTTTTTATCCTAAACCTTATCCTTTTTCAGTCTTCTGTCCATCCATTATTCATCCATCTATAGATATTTTGCACCTCTAGTATAAGCCAAGCGTTGCCCTGGTTGCTGATGATACAGCAGCAGAGAACAGTATAGACAAATTCCCTGCCCTGACCTATGTGTGTTCTTAAACTGGGTTCCATATTCAGTCACACTTGTGATAGTGTCCTAGAGTTCTGCTTCATTAGCATTTTTTTCATGCTCATCTTGCCAGTTGGGGATCCTGTAGCATCTGGCCTTTCAGCTTTGTTCCTAGACTATCTCCTGGAAAAGGTTAAGAAGCAATGTTGATGTGGCCTCACTGCCAAATCATGCTTCTTAACTAGAGCTAGGCCCTTATGGACACTCACCGTTTTATTTTATTTATCTTACTGCATTCTTGCTCCAAGACATTTATTAGTCTCAAACAAACAAAAACACCCCAAACAGACAGACGTACCGACCCAGTAAGGTTGTCCTTGTGCACCCCCCCTCACTTTTCTAGCTTGTTTTTCTCCTATTTTATTGAGAAATTCTGGAACCAGAAAGCTGTGTCTTATTCTCTCTTGTTCTTTAGAAGTTTTACTGTCTCCCCTCATCCCTGACTCCTTACCCTGTCTAATGGATCAAGTATCTCTTCATATCCAGTGACTCACCCCAGAAACTCTCCATCGATTCTGCATCAGAAATGTCTTTTCCAGACATTTTCAACTCTTTCCTCCTAACTTGAGTGTTTTATCATTCTTTACCCCCTCGGTGTTTGTGCTGGCTTCTTGCATTGTCTCCTTGCTTCGGTCCCTTCCTCTTTTTGGTGCCTTTAGTCACCGCCCCTGAGGTGGCATTCCTAAAACTTATGTTTGATCATGACACTTCTCTCCTTAAAATCTTTTGATGGTTCTGTGTTACTTAGAGGAAAAGGTTGGCCTACACAGTCCTTCAATTTGGACTTCATCTATGTTATCTCCAGATGTTTTTCCTAAAGAATCTTGTGTTCCAGTTGAAAATATTCAGTCTTATTTTTTCTTTCTCCCTTTGTGTATACCTCTACCTATAATTGCTTCATCCTGTCCCCTTTTCTTCTTGGTGGATTAAAATTTATTTTAAAGATATTTTAGATGTTATCTGTTTGGGGAAATCTTCTCTGTCTCTCCCAGAGACAGTGAATTATTCTTTGGCCCGCACTTAGCAAAAGTGTATTTTATTACTTAATAGCTCACAGGCGTGAAGCCAGACTTATTCTCATTGAATTGAATGTTAGTGGGCTGGAGTCTGCCAGGAACAGAAGATGAACAATTTTTGGTGATTTAAGAGTACTGTACTATCCCACGTTTATGTACTTGAGACAAACAGAAGAGTAAAGATGTTTAATGCAAGGCCAAGGTATTGTTTTGTATAGTGCTCAGATATTTGGAATCTGAGGAAGGCATACCATTGGTTATAAGGGGAACTACGTGAGAGGAAGGGTCAGGTTATATCTAACAATGAAATAACAAGTATAGTTGAGCTTTAGTGATGTACATATCTGCCAGTACTGGAAGAGATAAACTCCTGGTTCAGGCCCCGTGGTCAGTAACAGTCAACTTTGTATAACCAGGATATACTATTGTCCTCTGCTTAGAACATGCCATGTCATAAATAATTCATTCTAGGAAAGATTTTTTTTTAATAACTGGATTTTTTTTTTAAAACTTGAAGCATGAAGTTGCTCTTAAAATATGTGTCTGTGCTGACCAATGCAGATCACTGTTGCTTTGATTTGCAGTAGTAGTTTAGGATTTCATCATGGGCACTTCACTTGCACATTTAGAAGTTTGTGTGTGGTGTTGCCAGTGAGTTATGTGATTTATTCCTGAGTATAAGACTGAAAGTGAAATCTTTTGTCTTTTGCAGCTGGAAACAACGTGGAGGTAGATGAATCTCTGTTCCAAGAAATGGATGACTTGGAGCTAGAGGATGATGAGGATGATCCAGACTATAATCCTGCTGACCCAGAAAGTGATTTGACTGACTAATGGACTGTCCCCTGCTGCAGAGAGGTGTGACTGCCACAGTATCTGTGGCTGTGCTGAGGTGTTGATTTTTCTTTCTTTTTTTCTAAGAAAAAATAATTTTCAGGAGAATATTCTTCTGATAGCTTTCATCATTGAACTTAATAAACTGACCTTAAAGTTTCAAATATAACATGTTCAGTTCCTCTTCTTGGTAGGAATAAGGTCACATATTTAAAATCATTTACTGTTAGAGAGAGATCCAGCCTGTAACACTAAGACTTGAAGATAGAGTGCAGCAGTGCACAGGTGAGGGTTCATATACAAGGAATTGTAGTAACTTGGAATTCCTATGCTGGAGACACTGACGGCTTTATGCTTCTGAGTGCTATCATTAATATAAAATACTAGCAGACGGAGGTAAAGAGCACATTAAACCTTCTGAATTCTAGCCTTTGGTCTTGATAGATTTAAGTCTTTACAAAAACAGAAGTCTAATTTGTATTCAGGATTAAAGTGGACTTTAGTCTTATGGTAATATTTGAGTCAGCATCCTCTGTGGAATTATTAAAAGGTGTGCACTCCTAGGCTCTTCTCAGTTTAGTTTATTAAACACTGACTTTAATCTGAATTTTGAAACAGTGAAATCTCATGCCAGTTGACTCAGGTTACATCGTTGGATAATCCTTATCCTCCAGTCGTGAAATATATATATTTGTGATGTTCCCTTACTTTTCTAATTTAACCAGTTCTGAAAAGCTCTGAATTGTTGAGGTCGTACACTGTCTGCAGGAGAATACATACCTACATTAATGCACATATGAGACCTTTTCTGTAATGATTTGGAACGACTGACTTGGGGACTTCAGGTAGGTGAGCCAGGCTTCATGCAGGTTAGCCAGTCACTGTAGTTTTGGAGAATTGAGTCTTAATCCTAATAGGAAGTTACTTGTGCTATTGCAGATCACTGCCTCCTTTCAAAAGAACATATACTACATATCCACAAGCACAAGCACCTCAGTCCCATGTTTAATTTTGGAGTTAGAACTCTGGCTAAAATCATACTATTTAAGACAAAACTATCATTGAGGAATGTAATACTTTGTCACTAGCTTTGGTTCTGACCAATAAAAGGGAATATCAGTAATGCTCAGCATTTCTCTGCAGAGACAAGTCTAAAAGTTTCTTTTGTGTGAGAATTAACTTTTTCTTTTTTTTTTTTTTTTTAAAGATTTTATTTATTTATTTGATAGACAGAGATCACAAGCAGGCAGAGAGAGGCAGGCAGAGAGAAAGAGAGAGAAGCAGGCTCCCCGCTGAGCAGAGAGCCCAATGCGGGGCTTGATCCCAGGACCCTGAGATCATGACCCGAGCCGAAGGCAGAGGCTTTAACCCAATGAGCCACCCAGGCACCCCAAAAATTAACTTTTTCTAAGGAGAGATCCTTTCTGAAGATGCATTAAGAACTCAAGAGCAGTTTAATAAAGGGTAAAACAAGCAATGATGAAGAAATGTAGTGCTATGGTCAATGAAGATTTGACCTTCGAGTGTCCAGAGTGATTCCACCTCTTCACTCCTGATTTTCTTTTAAAGTATAGGTTTTTTACATTTTCTGTAGGTATTGAATTGAATTCTGCCTTTGTCATTTCAGAATATAGGCAGAACCTAATGGTATGGAAATGAAGACAAAGAGTTAGTTCTAATGATACTCTGAAATATTTTCATCCAGAGTAAATACTAATATTTCTTTTGTTTTCTGAGTTACACAAGGACTCTACTTTTCAAAATGGAGCACACATAATCCCAGGATGTGCAAAAGCATGACTGGTGGTATTTGAAGCAATCACTGGCCATCTCAGATTATCAGTTTGGTTCTTGGATTTGGGATAATTTTTGCTTTTGTTTCTCTATGTATGCTAAGTTGTATAAAATATAAGATTAAAAACAAATACAGGTATGTGTATCCTTTGCTGTATCCCTGTGACAATGTCTGGCACTGAGTAGGCATCTAATATTTGTTGAATGAGTGAATTACAAAATAGAATGAAAAATTGGCATGCATTTTTTAAAGATAAAACATGACAGTTCAGTGTTCTGTTTGCCATCTTCAGTTTTGCATAACTGGATTCTGCATTACTTTATACTCTTCTGCTAGCAGAGGTGCCTTAGGGAAGAGGTGGATAAATACTGACTTAAGGCAAACACATCTAAAAGGTTATAGGAACATTTCCTAGTTGAGGTAAGACCAGGAAGAGGATGAATAACAGCTCTTATGGATGCACAGGATGAGTTCATGGCTTGTACTGTCACAAACTCCAAAGATACACGTGCTAAGATGCAAAGAGATGCATTCTTGGAGTCCAGGAGAGAGGGGAGTGTGGGTTTTCAGTATTTATGTGCTAACACATAGTTCATGTTACAACACGAGGTAGTAAACGACCTCCAGTAGCTCACAGTGTTTGTCCTTCAGAGAACATACATATCAAGCAGCAAAGGTAGACATTGTATGATATATTAAAATGGGTTGACACTTCCACAACTGTAGAGAGTAATTTTGGAGAGACCATCGATATCTAATGTGATAGGGAAAGGTTTTTGCAAATGATATGTGGAGTATGAGTCCATATAAGTGTATAAACAGCAACGACATTAGGTTCTTCGCTGCTTTAGGACCTGTGTCAGAATAAGAGATGCAGAATGTTGCCAAAAGGTATATTATGTTGATAGTCTTCTGTTTCCTACCACTTTAGTTGGGCAAAGGACTTGGAAAGAAATGGGTGAGGTAGTTTGGGAATGCACAATTTAGTTTACCTTCCATTAATAAAAAATGGAAAAATGCTCGAAAATGTTCAAGAACATTATAAGGGATAGCAAAACAAAATTTTAAATAATAACTGCTGTGCAGAGCCATTTTGGCACCTGAGGTAAAAGGACAAACCAGTAATTAAAATTTGGAATATTTTATTTATTTTGGATTTTATGTTAATCTTTATTTTTTAAAATACTGCATTAAATAGTATTTAACTTAATAACTGAGTTTTTGGTGCCTCCTTTAATTTTGCAACTAATATCAGTGCCACTTACCTTACCATAGTCCTTGATAGTTCCAAAAGGCTTTCAGGGTTCTCTGGTCTCTATCCTAAGAATATTGAGACAGGCCTGGAGGTGAAACCATGTGGAGGGGGGCTCCTTTGTGTAAATGCAGATGCTCAGGAAAAAAAAAATGATTCATACCAGCTTCAAGCAGTTATTAAGCTAAAGCAATTAAGGGCCTGGAAATTACTAGACTATGTGCTACTGCCACATGCCTAAGACATCCCAAAAAATAGGTTATAGCTGGGAACCTGGGTGGCTCAGTTGGTTAAACGTCTGCCTTTGGCTCAGATCATGACCCCAAGGAGCGGATGGAGCCACACATCAGGCTCCCTCCTCAGCGGGAAGTCTAGTTCTCCTTCCTCTACTCCCCACCGATTGTACTCCCTCAAATAAATAAAATCTTTAAAAAATAGGTTATAAAAGAAGGGCCATCTGTACCCCAAAGTTCATAGCAGCAGTGGCTACAATTGCCAAAATGTGGAAAGAGCCAAGATGCCCTTCAACAAACAAATGGACAAAGAAGATATGGTCCATATATACAATGGAATATTCTGCAGCTTTCAAAAAGGATGAATACCCCACTTTTGTATCAACATGGACGGGACTGGAGATTATGCTGAGTGAAATAAGTCAAGCAGAGAAAGTCAGTTATCATACGGTTTCACTTATTTGTGGAACATAAGGAATAACGTGGAGGACATTAGAAGAAGAAAAGGAAAAGTGAATTGGGGGAAATCAGAGGGAGAGATAAACCATGAAAGACTCTGGACTCAGAAATAAACTGAGGGTTTTGGAAGGAAGGGAGGTGGGGGAAATGGGTGAGCCTGGTGGTGGGCATTAAGGAGGGCATGTATTGCATGGAGCACGGAGTGTGGTGCATACACAATGAATCTTGGAACACTGGAAAAACAAAATAAAAAAAAAATAGGATATAGCTTTGACCATACCAATCCAACCATAGGTGTGATATAATCTTTAGTAAAATGAATTATACTCTAAATTTGGTGGTATCTTTAATAGATTGATTCTTGTGGAACTCACTGTCTAGAAATTACAGATCTGGAACATTTTCCACCTAGACTTTTGGGATATCTTTAAAAGAACTTGATATTTGTATGTATCTTCTGACATTTAAGTTTTGTGTTAGAGGTTAGACTGATTTATCTCTATTGTTTGAAATGGCCCCTAGCCATTAGAATCTGTTACCAAGAGTGTTTTAAAATGGAAATATTGATGCTAAGGCCCTTGAAAAACAACATAAAAGGAGAGTCTTAGGCACATTCTCTAAGGTATGCATTTAGTGTCCCCTCCCTTTTTTTCCCCCATCATCAACTTATTTTATTGGATTCTTACTGAGATAGGAAGTGTCTGTGTCCATGTAGTTTATGAAGTGAGGTTGAAATGTCTCTCTTCCTCACATTGGTACTCAATTGATAAAGAAACAGGACATGTTGAGCTAGCCCCAGAGAGCTTGAACACAAAGGAAAAAAAAATGATTTTAATGTTTAATACTTAATATTTTAGTTCACCACCAAAAATTAATGCATGCATAGTATGAAGATATATAAGATGGCTCTAGTGGAAAGACTGAGGACTGGGGTAATAGGCTCTTCTAATAACTGAGAGTTTGCACATAATTATCAATCTCTGATTCTTGATTTCCTCTGTAATATGGGGATTACATTAATTTCTGAATATGAAAAAATAACTTAAAAATGACAACTAATAAATGTGTTCAAATTGGTGAGTTAACACTGCAGTTGTTCACAGGGCTTTTTTCCCAAATCTCCCCACATTTCCTCTCCATCTTGTCCTCCTGCTACACACAATGAAATTGTAGGGGAGAGGTGTACTGTGTGGGCTGAATGTTTCATATATTGAAATCCTGAGCCCCATGGTGATGATGTGAGGAGGTGGGCTCTGGGAGGGGACGACTGGGATTAGTGCCCTTACAAAGCCTTGAGCTCCCTTGCCACTTCTGCCATGTGAGGTGACAGTGAGAAGACCAGGAAGGAAGGGGATTATTCTCTCCAGACACGAAATCCTGGTGGCATTGCCTTGGACTTCCCAGCCTCTGAACTGTGAGAGGTGTGGGTCTGCTGTTAGAAGCCATCCAGTCTATGCTGTCCTGTGATGGCAGCCTGAATGGACTTAGACAAATACTCATCTTTCTTTTGCCTTTATTTCATTAAAAAAGTGAATCAAGGAGCAAACAAAATATGTAGCAGTGCAGGTGTTGAGTTCTTCAGCTGCGGGGCCACAGCTGACGCCCTGCATTCCAACGCTAGCAGCAAAACTGCCTCAAGTTAAAGCAACTTGAAGGGCAGCCCAGCTCCTTAGCTCCCTGTTTGATCACTTGAGGGTCTTAATGCTCTGTCATTGGAGTTCAACTTCCTCCTCTGCCCATAGTAGCTGCCATCACTCCCTCACAGGTGGTGTTCCTGAAGGCCCTTCCCAGTCCTCATGCAAATCTCAGTCTGTGTCCTCAGAGGATCCCAAAGGAAAACATCCTATGAAATAATTTCAATTAAAGCAGCCTGGTGACCCAATGGCAGGACAGCAGTGGTACAGAATCCACTGCGGACAGTTTGGTGGGATGGGTGTTGAGCCAGGATCCTTGTTCCCCATAGACCCCAAGTGGTCCTAGGAAACCGGTTGTGGGTGTGGCCTGGAAATACGTGGGAGCATTTCTGTTTGTCACAAGCTATCAGGGTGGGAAGAAGCCAGGGATGCCAAACACGTTCCATGAGTTGTGAGGACAGCCCCACAATTGGAAGAGCTGTTGCAGAAACAAAAGGCACAAAAATAAATAGAAACCTGGAAACCTTATTCCCTTTGCTGGCCCCTTGTTCAAGTTTTGTCTCCCGTACACTCTTTGGTGTCTGTGGCTAATTGTGGGGTTTTTGGTATTTGTCCAGATTTTATAGATAAGTGAAAGATGGACTGGAGGGGGTTTGTGTTATTATCATGAGACCAGAGCTAGAGTGATAGAGTTATGATTCCAGGAGGTTAAATGGAGTTTGGGCAATTATGGGTGTCTAAAGTTGCTCTAGAATAGATGGATCTCAGATAAAGTTGTGGCATCTTGGAAGGGTTCTCACTGTTCTGGTGTGAGTCATGTATTTGTAGAGGAAAGCAAGCATCTGTGGTTGTTCTTGGAACCTGGCCTTCCTCAGGTTCTTCCCCACCCTTTCGTATATGCCTGTTTTTCCCAGGTAACACCTGTACTGCATTTCAAATTCATCTCCATCCTCATTTAGGTAAAACACCAGACAGAAGAAATTCCTCATTCAACATTTCTCATTCAATTCTATTGAAATGAGCAAGAGGTGTCCCATCAGCATCTTGGCAGTGTGAGTTGCGTGTTTTCTCTCCCTTTCCATTTACATCTAATTGGACATCTGTGACTGATGAAAGTACCCCTGCAGAGCATTAAAGGACACTGAGAGATCCTTGCACCTGCATCCCAAAGTGGGTAGATTTGGAATCAGAGAGGTTGTCGGGCCAAGGGAGGTAGAGCAGCAGTGTGCCAGTGCTGGTCCTAGCAGAGGAGACTGAGGAGGCAGAAAGCAAAGGGTAAGTTGAAGTTCTGTTGGCTGCTCAGGTGCACGGAGGGACCTGTTGTTCTTCAGCACCATCTAGATTCCTAAGGAGAGCTCTGTGACTGGCACAAGGGAAGGAAAGGGAAGAAAGACTAAAAGAATTGAAGGAAGGTGTTTCCTGCTTTGTGCCTTGGGATTTCAAGAAGTCTGGGAGGTCTGAGACCCCACTTACCCATCCCACTGGCCTTGGGCACACCCACGACCCAAGTGCTAAAGCCCACAACGGCCCTGCCACTCTGCCACCAACTTTTTTTTTTTTTTTTTTAATGTCAGTTCTCTTAGGTGTGCTCCTAATTTTAGCAATGAATTAGCTCCAGCAAGAGAAAATGAAATATTCCAGTAAGAGAAAAGGAGAATTGTGTGATATCATGACCTTCTGGGAAACACAAGTAAAGTTTCTGATAGCCAATGTGCTTAATTCTTAAAATCAAGATCAACAAAGACTTTCCTAAATAAGAAAGATGCTCCACTCCCAAACTACTAGAACTCATACAGCAATTCAGTAACGTGGCAGGATACAAAGTCAATGTATAGAAATCAGTGGCTTTCTTATACACTAACAATGAAAATACAGAAAGGAAAATTAGAGAATTGATTCCATTTACTATAGCACCAAGAACCATAAGATACCTGGGAATAAACCTAATCAAAGAGGTAAAGGATCTGTACTCGAGGAACTACAGAACATTCATGAAAGAAATTGAAGAAGACACAAAAAGATGGAAGACCATTCCATGCTCTTTGATCGGAAGAATAAACATTGTTAAAATGTCTATACTGCCTAGAGCAATCTATACTTTTAACGCCATTCCGATCAAAATTCCACCAGTATTCTTCAAAGAGCTGGAGCAAATAATCCAAAAGTTTGTATGGAATCAGAAGAGACACTGAACTGCTAAGGAAATGTTGAAAAACAAAAGTAAAACTGGGGGCATCACGTTACCTGATTTCAAGTTTTACTACAAAGCTGTGATCACCAAGACAGCATGGTACTAGAATAAAAACAGACACATAGACCAGTGGAACAGAGTAGAGAGCCCAGATATGGACCCTTAACTCTATGGTCAAATAATCTTCGACAAAACAGGAAAAATTATACAGTGGTAAAAAGACAGTCTCTTCAATAAATGGTGCTGGGAAAACTGGGCAGCTATATGTAGAAGAATGAAACTCGACCATTCTCTTACACCGTACACAAAGATATACTCAAAATGGATAAAAGACCTTAACGTGAGACAGGAATCCATCAGAATCCTAGGGGAGAACATAGGCAATAATCTCTTCAATATCAGCCACAGCAACTTCTTTCAAGATATGTCTCCAAAGGCAAAGGAAACAAAAGCGAAAATGAACTTTGGGGACCTCATCAAGATCAAAAGCTTCTGCACAGCAAAGGAAACAGTTGACAAAACAAAGAGGCAACCCAGGGAATGGGAGAAGATATTTGCAAATGACAGTACAGACAAAAGGTTGATATCCAGGATCTATAAAGAACTCCTCAAACTCAACACACACAAAACAGACAAGCATATAAAAAAAAAATGGGCAGAAGATATGAACAGACACTTCTCCAATGAAGACATACAAATGGCTATCAGACACATGAAAAAATGTTCATCATCACTAGCCATCAGGGAGATTCAAATTAAAACCACATTGAGATATCACCTTATACCAGTTAGAATGGCCAAAATTAGCAAGACAGGAAACAACATGTGTTGGAGGGGATGTGGAGAAAGGGGAACCCTCTTACACTGTTGGTGGGAATGCAAGTTGGTGCAGCCACTTTGGAGAACAGTGTGGAGATTCCTCAAGAAATTAAAAATAGAACTTCCCTATGACCCTGCAATTGCACTCCTGGGTATTTACCCCAAACATACAGATGTAGTGAGAAGAAGGGTCATCTTATAACAGCAATGGCCACGGTCACCAAACTGTGGAAAGAACCAAGATGCCCTTCAACGGACAAATGGATAAGGAAGATGTGGTCCATATACACTATGGAGTATTATGCCTCCATCAGAAAGGACGAATACCCAACTTTTGTAGCAATGTGGATTGGACTGGAGGAGATTATGCTGAGTGAAATCAGTCAAGCAGAGAGAGTCAATTATATGGCTTCACTTATTTGTGGAGCATAACAGATAGCATGGAGGACAAGGGGAGTTAGAGAGGAGAAGGGAGTTGGGGGAAATTGGAAGGGGAGGTGAGAGACTATGAGAGAGTCCATGAGAGAGTATGGACTCTGAAAAACAATCTGAGGGGTTTGAAGTGGCAGGGGGGTGGGAGGTTGGGGGAACCAGGTGGTGGGTATTAGAGAGGGCACATATTGCATGGAGCATTGGGTGTGGTGCAAAAATAATGAATACTGTTATGCTGAAAATAAATAAAAAATAAATGAAAAAAAAAGAAAGATGCTTGATCCTAAATAAGAAAGATGCTTTCCTAAATAAGAAAGATGTCCAGTGAGTTGACAAAGGCACATTTCACCTGGCATGAAAAATTATAGCATGATGGTATCATAAAATGATGACAATTCAAAGACACTGAATATTGTGATCCTATTCATATATAACTAAAAACAGCTTTCATGAAGAAACTCAGCTACAGTACATTTAGAAGGCAGTTCTGAGAACTCAGGCATAAAATTAATGAACAGGAGTACTTTACCAATGAGATTGAAACTATATAAAGGGACCAAACAAATTCTGGATCTGAGATGAAAAATGAATTAGAAAGCATCGGAGGGGTGCCTGGATGGCTCAGTGGGTTAAGCCACTGCCTTTGGCTCAGGTCATGATCTCAGGGTCCTGGGATCGAGCCCCACTTCGGGCTCTCCGCTCAGCAGGGAGCCTGCTTCCTCCTCTCTCTTTGCCTGCCTCTCTGCCTGCTTGTCATCTCTCTCTGTCAAATAAATAAATAAAATGTTAAAAAAAAAAAGAAAAAGAAAGCATCGGAAATATAGCAGGTCAGATGGAAGGAAGTAGGCTATCTGTATGAAAGGAATTTAAAAATGATTCCAGTAGAAGAGGAGAGAGACTAAGATTTTCAACATGTCAAGAAACCTTATGTGAGTTATCAGACACTGAAAAAAGCCAATATAGGAATAATGAGTATACCAGAAGAAGAAAAGGAGACAGCATTTATTTAAAGAAATAATTGCTGAGAGCTTCCCAAATCTGTAGAAGGAACTTAACATACAAGTCCACAGAGCTAATAGGACACTTTATTATCTCAATGCCAAAAAATCTTTCTCAAGGAGACATTCTAAGTGTCTAAAACCAAGGGTAAAGATTTCGAGGCAGGGGGAAAAGAATTGGTGCACAAAGGAACACCTCACCCCTTAGCCTCTGGGCAGATTTCTCAGCAGGAATACTACAGACCAGGAGACAAAGGAGAGACAGATTCAAGTTACTGAAAGATACAAATGGCAGTCATGAATACTCTGTCCACCAAAGATATCAGAGATGAAGGAAAATAAGGGCTTTCCCAAACAGTAGCTGAGGGAGTTTGCCACACTAGACCTGCCTTGTAAGAGAGGCTGAAAGAGCTCTTTAAGCTGAAATGAAAAGACACTAGTGACATGCAAAAAATGAAATCACACAAAATTCTGATAGAGATGATATAGACTGTCAATATAGGAAAATTAGCTCAGTTTAAGAATAGTTTGCTAAACAATTATAGAATAAAGTTTAAGGAAGAAGAGTATTGAAAATGGTGGTGGGAAGTGCAATCGGTTAAGGAATTCACCGCATAATAAGAGATAATTTAAAAAATTTTTTTCTAAACGTATAATGTATTTTTATCCCCAGGGGTACAGGTCTGTGAATCGCCAGGTTTACACACTTCACAGCACTCACCATAGCACATACCCTCCCCAATGTCCATAACCCCACGCCCCTTTCCCGACCCCTTCCCCCCCAGCAACCCTCAGTTTGTTTTGTGAGATTAAGAGTCACTTACAGTTTGCTTCCCTCCCTGTTCCATCTTGTTTCATTTATTCTTTTCCTACCCTCAAACCCCCCATGTAGCATCTTCACTTTTAAGAGGTAATTTTTGACATCAGAAACATAAAAGTGAAGGAGTAAAGGTGTGGAATGATTATAGGGAAATGAATATGAGTTCCAGCAGCAGATATAGGACTAGCATTATTTATGTAAGCCTCAATATAAGCACAAGGCAAAACGCAGCAGACACAAATCAGTATGAGTTGCTAGCAGGAGAAAAAGGACTAGCACGTTTTATGTAATGTTCAGGGAAACCACAAAACAAAAATCTGGAGCAGACACACACACACACACACACACACACACACACACACCAATGGAAGACTGAGCAAATCATGACAAAACCCACCACTTTACAAAGATGAATAGAAACAGAATGAAAAAGGAACAATATAAATAGAAAATAATCAGAAAGCAAAAGATAAAAGAAATTCCTTATGTATTAATATAGTTACCCTAATTATGTACCCTAATTAATGGATGAACTCACCCATTAATAGTGCACACAGTGCTTGGAATGATAAAAAACAAACACAAGACTCAACTATATGCTGCCTACAGGAGACTTACATCTAAAGACATAAAGTGAAGAGATGGAAGATTACATTCCAAACAAGTGAAAACCAAAAGAAGACGGGAGCTGTTTTATAACAAATGAAATGGATTTCAAGTCAAAAGTGGTAACAAAAGAGAAGAAGGTCATTATATGAATGTGAAGAGTCAATACATCAAGAAGGTATAAAAACCACAAGTATTTCTACTCCCAAAATGGAAGCAATGAAAAATATTAAGCAAATGCTAACAGATCTTATGGGCTAAGTGTATAGCAATCCAGTAGTACTAAGAGACTTCATCACCTACTATCAGCAGTAGACACATTATCCAGACAGAAAATCAACAAGAAAACATTAGAATGGAAACATACTTTAGAAGAAACCAACTTAAGACACATCCATTGAAGATTCCATCCAACACCTGTAAAATATACATTCATCTCATTATTGTGCAGTATAGATTATATAATAGGATACAAAAATCTTAAGAAATTTCAGAAGATTAAATTTATACCATCTTTGCTGACTTTGTATGATACAATAAGAAAGCGAAAACATCTACAAATATATAGAAATTGAATGACACTTCTGAATAACTCGTGAGTCAAAAATAAATTATAAGGAAAAGAAAACATGATTGTGGACTCTGAGAAACAAACTGAGAGTCTTAGTGGGGAGGGAGTTGGTAGGGGATTAAGGAGGGCACATATTACATGCATCATTGGGTCTAGTACATAAACAATGAATCTTGGAACATGACATCAAAAACTAATGATGTATTTTATGGTCACTAACATAACACAATAAAAAATAAAAAAATAAAAAAGAAAACTTGATCTCAAAACAAATGCAATGAAAATGCAACATATCAAAACTTTTTTAGAACATCATATTAAATCTTACGGGGTGCAGAGAGAACAGTACTACATGGACATATAAATCCATTAATCACATATTACAAATTAGAAAGAGACCAAATAACGTACTCCATTTTACAGCTTGAGGAACCAGAGAAGAACATGTTAAGCCCAAAGTAAGCAGAAGGAGGAAATAATAAAGATCAAAAGATCAGAGCAGAGGGTTGCCTGGGTGGCTCAGTGGGTTAAAGCCTCTGCCTTCAGCTCAGGTCATGATCCCAGGACCCGGGGATCGAGCCCCGCCTCGGGCTCTCTGCTCAGCAGGGAGCCAGCTTCCTCCTCTCTCTGCCTGCCTCTCTGCCTACTTGTGATCTCTGTCTGTCAAATAAATAAATAAAATCTTAAAAAAAAAGATCAGAGCAGAAATAAATGAAATTGAGACCAGAAAAACAATAAAAAGTATCAACAAAACTAAGACTGATCAACCAAAATGACAAAACTTCACCTTGACTAACAAAGAAGAAAGACAGATGAGTCAAACAACATCAACAACAACAAATAGAAAAGAAAGAGGAGACATTGCAGGTAATACTACAGCAATAAAACATAGAAGCATAAGAGATGACTGTGAGCAATTATATGCCAGCAAATTACATAATCTAGAATAAATGGATGCATTTGTAGAATCAAACAACCTAGAAGACTGAATCAAGAAGAAATAGGCAATCTGAACAGACAAGTGAGAAGTCAACAAATTGAATCAGTTATCAGCCCAAAACAAAATCCCTGGGATCAGATGGCTTTATAGATGAGTTCTACCAAACATTGAAGGAAACAATACCAATCCTCCACAAAGTCTTCCAAAATATCCAGGGTGAAGGCCCATTTCCAAACTCATTCTGTAATGCCACTGTTAACCCTTGTACCAAAATCAGACAAGGACACCAAACTACCAAAATTGAAACCAAAACAAACAGAAAATTTAAACAGACCCATAACCAGCAAAATGCACCTATATAATGGGAGTAAGGCAACCTATATAATGGGAGAACATATTTGCAAATGACACATCTGATAAAGGGCTAGCATCCAAGATGTATAAAGAACTTGTCAAACTCAATACCCCAAAATAAATAATCTGGTCAAGAAATGGGCAGAAGACATGCACAGGCATTTCTCCATAGAAGACATGCCAATGGTCAACAGACACATGAAAAAAATGCCCCGCAATCACTGGGCATCAAGGAAATGCAAATCAAAACCACAATGGTGTACCACCTTACCCCAGTCAGAATAGCTAAAATTAAGACAGGAAACAATAAATGCTAGCAAGAATGCAGAGAAAGGAGAACCCTCTTACACTGTTTGTGGGAATGCAAGCTAGTATAGCCATACTGGAAAACAGTCTGGAGGTTCCTCAAGAAGTTAAAAATAGAGGTACATTATGACCCAGCAATTGCACTATGAAGTATTTAGCCCAAAGATACAAATGTAGTACTCCAAAAGGGCACCAGCACCCCAATGTTTAGAGCAGCAATGTCCACAACAGTCAAACTGTAGAAGGAGCAGAATAGAAATAGCACAATAGAAAGAGCACAGTATTTATAGTACATATTTACTACACAGACAGACAGACAGACAGGAATATTACTCAGCCATCAAAAAGATGAAGTCTTACCATTTACATTGACATGGATGGAACTGGAGGGTATTGCTCTGACTGAAATAAGTCAATCAGCAAAAGACAATTATGCTTATACTCATATGTCAAATAAAAGAAATAGCACAGAGTTTCATAGGGGAAGGGAGGGAAAAATTAACAGGAAGAAATTAGAGAGGAAGACAAACCATGAGAGAGTCTCAACTGTAGGGAACAAACTGAGAGTTGCTGGAAGGGAGGTGGGTGGGGGGATGGGGTAACTGGGTGATGGGCTTAAGGAGGGAATGTGATGTAATGAGCATGGGGTGTTTTATGCAACTAATGAATCACTGAATTCTACATCTGAAACTAATGATATACTATATGTTGGCTAATTGAATTTAAAATAAAAACAAACAAAAAATATAGACCAATATTCTTGATGCAAAATTCTGCACAAAAAAGTCAACCAAATTGAAAAATACATTATAGTAGTATATCCCTGGGATATAGTGGGATTTATCTCTAGGATGCAAGTTTCATTCAACACGCACAGCTAAATAAATGTAATATAGCAATAAAATCAAAGATAATATACCATGATTATCTCAATAGATGCTAAAAAGACAACTGAAAATAGAAAACATCCTTTCGTTCGTGCTAAGAACCCTTAAGTGAGTGCAGAAGGAATATAGCTCAACATAATAAAGACTATCTATGAGGAGCCACAGCAAATATCATGTTCAGTAGTGAAAGGTTTAAAGCTTTTCCTCCAAGATCAGGAGCAAGACATGGCTGCCCACTCTCACCACTCTTCTCATTCTAAAAGCCCTAGCTAGAGCCATTAGGGAAGACAAAGAAGTTAATGGCATCCAAGTCAGAAATAGAGAAGTAAAATAGCCACCACTTGCAGATGATACAACTTTATAGATAGAAAATCTCAACGAATCCATCAAAAAACTGTTGAATCCATAATCAGAGTAAAGTTGTAGGATACACAATCAATACACAGAAAAGTTTCATTCCTTTACACTAATGATGAAATATCTGAAAAAGAAACACAGGTATCTCATTCATAGGTGCAACAAAACCAATGAAATCTTTGTAAATGTAATCAGGGAACTGAAGGACCTGCACAATGTAAACTACATGACTTTGAGGAAGGAAGTCCAAGAAGAAGACACACACAAATGGAAAAACGTCTCATGTTTGTGGATTGGAAGGATGCATATCATTAAATGTTCCTACGTCTCAACACTGTCTACAGATGTAACACAATCCTCCTCAAAATACCGAAAGCACCCTTCCCAGAAATAAAATGACCCTAAAATGTATGTTTCAGTGATTTAACTATGATCTGTGTAGCTTTAAGTCCCTTCACTTTGATCCTGCTTGTTTGTTGAGCTTCATGGAAGTGCAGATTAGTATTTTCCATCAAATTTGGGAAGATCTGGGTCATAAGTTCTTCAGATATTCTTTTCTGCCCTTTCCTCTTCTTGCATTTACATTGGCATGCTTGATATTTTCTCCAGGTCTCTGAGGCTATGTTCAGTTTTCTTCATTCTTTGTCTTTCTATTCTTTTTATCGTTTGTAATTATTTTCTCTGTTGATTTGTCTTCATGTTTCCTAATTCTTTCTTCTGTCAGATCAAAATTTTTTTGAGATGTAGTGACTCAACAAATAGGACATATTTTTTTTATAGCTGATTTGTTTGCTAAGTCCAGCATCTAGGTCCATTCAGACACAGTTTTTATTAATTGCTTTTTATTTCTGTATGTGTATCATACTTTCCTGGTTTTTGGCATATGGTACTTTTTTTTTTTTTGAAAACTAGATATTTTAGGATTCTGATCTTATCCTGGAAGTGGTTGTTCTGCTTTCTTGTTTTATTTTATTTTAATTTTTTTATATGGTGACTTACTAAAACTAATTCAGTGGAGTCTACCCCCATTCTGATGTTGCTACTCAGATATATATTTTTCTTAATTCTTGTGTTCTATTTAAGACAAGGCCAACACAGCATGGCAGTCAGTCAATAATAGGTCAGAGGTTGTGCATAAAACCCTTAAGCAGGAAACTTTTCCACTTTTCACCCTCAAAGTTTGGCAAATAATGAAAATTAACTTAACCAGAAGTTTCAATTTACTTTCCTCAAGTTATTTATTTATTTATATTGTGTTATGTTACTCACCATATAGTACATCATTAGTTTTAAATGAAGTGTTCCAAGATTCATTGTTTATGTATAATGCCCAGTGCTCCATGCAATACATGCCCTCCTTAGTACCCATCACCGGGCTCACCCATCCCCTTATCCCCTGCCCTCCAAAACCCTCAGTTTGTTTCTCGGAGTCCACAGTCTCTCAGGCTTCATCATCCCCTCTGATTTCCTCTTCTTCACTTTTTCTTTTTGTCTCCTAATGTCTTCCACATTATCCATATGTTCTACAAGTAAGTGAAACCATATGATAATTGACTTTCTCTGCTTGACTTATTTCAGTCAGCATAATCTCCTCTGGTCCCATCCATGTTGATGTAATAGTTGGGTATTTATCCTTTATTATGGCTGAGTAATATTCCAGAGTATATGTGGGCCACATCTTCTTTGTCCACTCCTCTGTTGAAGGGCATCTAGGCTCTTTCCTCAGTCTGACTCTTGTGGACATTGCTGCTTTGAACACTGGGGTACATATGGCCCTTCTTTTCACTACATTGGTATCCTTTGAGTAAATCCCCAGTAATGCAATTGCCAGGTCATAGGATAGTTCTGTTTTGAAATTTTTGAAGAATCTCCACACTGTTTTCCAAAGTTGTTGCACCAACTTGCATTCCCACCAACCTCAAGTTATTTATTTCAGGGAATCTCAATTATTCCTTTCTAGGAATCGACAACTTTTGCTTCATGGAATATGTTACATTTTCATCAGAGAACACTGTGAGGAAAAGGTGTTCTGAATAATTGCCAGGCCAAATTTCTGTCACATTAAACACTTATTTTCTGAACAGTAAAACTTCTCCAACAAAAGGGATTAAAGCCTTCCTTAGATCAGATTTCTTTTTAATGAAAGGTGACAAAAGGAAAGATGAAACCAAAGATGAACTCTAAAGTTCTTGAGAGTCGTTATAAGTGAGAAACACAAGCTACCTTTGCCTGGTGGAGTGTTTACAGAAGAAGAGTGAGAGGAGATGCGTTAGGAAGTGCCTGAGTCATGTTCAAATCTGATAGTGTGCATGCCATGACATCAACAAATGCCAGCGAGTGGTGATTTATCTGAGCGCATGTGAAGAGATGTTTGTTGTTCAGGAAGAAGTAACAATAGATGAGAAGAGTATGTAAGGTCAAAAATCCAAGTACATAGAGAGGCAATTTGAGTAAACCTTTGAATGTTTATCCTTTATGTCCATTCTATTTGGAAAACAAACTAACTGGAGAGAATGTGGAACCCATGACAAAGAAGACACAAAACAGTCCTTGAGGAGCCAACCCCAGGACCTATCTCTCGCTCTGTGATATAGTGGTATAAAGATTTGCCAATAGGAACACAGTGGAGGGGCTTAATGGCAGGTAGATGGTGTTTGGTAGTTAAGTGAATATTATGTCTGTGTCAAGCATATTGGAGAATTTGGAAAAGTGTCTAATCCCTCAAAATATTTGTACTTTCTTCTTGCAGATGTGGATTTTTTCCCTCAACTTCAAATTGTTCACACTTTACACTTACTCTCCATTCTGTTCCATAAGAAACAACACAAAGATTCAAAGACACCAATACTGGTGCTATTGAAGAAGAAGAAACTCAATCCATTGTACTACTGGTTTCTGGCCATTAGAGTATCATGAGTGGGACAGAAAGAGAATACATGCATATTTTCTGCTATAATTCAAAAGCAGAGACTTTGAACCCTACCCAGCATCTCTGAGTAACACCAAGCTGCTTGAAGCATTTATCTCCTTTTATTTATGGTAAATACCTCTGTGCTTTTCACTAGACCTTTTGGTGATCTACTGGTTAACATCAGCCTAATCCCTCCTCCTTAATGAGTTCAATTCTGGGAGCTCTAATTGGTGAATTGCTAAATCTCTTAGGGGAAAACTTAGTTTTTATCTGTGTCTTTCTCCTTCAATGGCACACAATTATTCTTCTCACTTGCCTTCATATCAGAAGTTCATACTTCATTTCAAAGAACTCTAAGGTGAGTAGCCTCATTCTAGTTTGGGGATGAAAAAAGTTTCCTTTTTCCTTTCTAGGTTCTCTGGATGGTTTAATAATTAAATTGATATAAGACAGATAGATTCACAGAAGAGAAATGTAACTTCATGTGTGTGGGAGACCCACAAAGTCATGATGAGTCAAAGGCAGTCTGACAACTTAGTCTTATAAACCATCCTAAGCTAAGGAGGAAGGGGTGAAATGCTTCAGAAATGAAAGAGGGAGAAGACAATTCACAGGTAGATTAAGACAGCCCGTATGTGGTAGAGATGTGTACCCATGCCATCAAAAGAGTCTTTCTAATAGAAAAAGTAACTTGTGGTAGGAACTCTATTCCTGGTGTAGCTCCCTATCTAAATCCTTTTAAGCAGAAGGTAGAAAGCTGTTGTGACTCTGCTGGCTCTTAATTATTTTCAACTAAAACATCATCCACATGCCAAATTGATAATTTTGGGATTACATACTCTCTGCTTCCTTTCTCTTGTCTGTACTTAGTAGTTATGCAGTTTTAGGTGTTTGGTGTTTTTCTAAACACTAGGCTAAAAATGTGTAAAGTGTCAGCTCCTCTGTAGGAAGCAAGACTACACTGTCCTTCTTTTGCTTTGATTTCCAATGAACTGGAAATCAAATATTTATTTCTAAATATTTATTTAGACATTTAAGAACATACACTAAAAGAAATATTTAATTCACCATGAGAGTAGTAATTATGCTAGAATGTAATATAAGTAGAGTATAAGGTGGTAGAATTATGTTTCCTTCAGCAAAAAGTCAAAATGTTAAGGCTCTTGATATTGTTTTGATCCCAAGACATGGAATTGGCTTCTGTTAGGGAGCCAGTGCTCCTTGATAATGGAAGTTAACATTAGAGCCCAATGGGTATGGAGTTGTAAATGACATTGTTTCTTCGAACACCAAGGATGGCAATGCTGAGGAGCTTAAATAACTCTAGTGGCAGAATAACTTACCTCCTCTCTCTTCCTCTCACCTTCCCTGTCTGGTCCCCATTTCTTCCCCGGCTACCAATTCATGTTGATGATTCCAACTACTTTGTAGCTTTCCCAATTCTCCTTTGTTTCGTCTTATGGTGTCACTTATCTCTCGAATTCTCCCCTCGTGGTCCAGTAGCTGTTTGTCCCTCTTTTGCTCAGCTTCTTTATTCTCTGTCATTTGGTCTTCTATATCACTAATTCTTTCTTCTGCCTCATTTATCCTAGCAGTGAGAGCCTCCATTTTTGATTGCACCTCATTAATAGCTTTTTTGATTTCAACTTGGTTAGATTTTAGTTCTTTTATTTCTCCAGAAAGGGCTTTTATATCTCCCGAGAGGGTTTCTCTCATATCTTCCATTTCTTTTTTGAGCCCGGCTAGAACCTTGAGAATTGTCATTCTGAACTCTAGATCTGACATATTACCAATGTCTGTATTGATTAGGTCCCTAGCCTTCGGCACTGCCTCTTGTTCTTTTTTTTGTGGTGAATTTTTCCGTCTTGTCATTTTGTCCAGATAAGAGTATAGGAAGGAGTAAGTAAAATACTAAAAGGGTGGCAACAACCCCAGGAAAATATGCTTTAACCAAATCAGAAGAGATCCCAAATCGTGAGGGGGAGAAAGGAGATAAAAAGAGGTTCAAAAAGGGAGAAAGAAAAAAAAAAGGAAAAAAAAGAAAAGAAAAGAATTTAAAAAAAGAATAAAGAAAAATATAAAAAAATTAAAAATATATATATATATTAGATAAACTAGTTTAAAAAAACGTTAAAAAAGAAAAGGGTAAAAGTTAAAAAAAAATTTTACCAGAAGGTGAGAAAAAAAACAAAAAATGAAAAAAAATTAAATTAACTGCAAGACTAAAAAAAATCACAGGGAGAAAGCCATGAGTTCCGTGCTTTGCTTTCTCCTCCTCTGGAATTCTGCTGCTCTCCTTGGTATTGAAACCGCACTCCTTGGTAGGTAAACTTGGTCTTGGCTGGATTTCTTGTTGATCTTCTGGGGGAGGGGCCTGGTGTAGTGATTCTCAAGTGTCTTTGCCCCAGGCGGAATTGCACCGCCTTTACCAGGGGCCGGGGTGAGTAATCCGCTCAGATTTGCTTTCAGGAGCTTTTGTTCCCTGAGCACTTTCCAGTAGAGTTCTGGAGGATGGGAATACAAATGGCGGCCTCCTGGTCTCCGGCCTGGAGGAGCCAAGAGCCCAGGGCCGCACTCCTCAGTGCGCCCTCAGAGAACAGCGCCCAGTTACTCCCGTCTGCCTGACCTCCGGCCTCGCTCCGAGCTCACCCAGCCTGCGACCGGTTCAAGGTCACCCCGAGCTGCGAGCTAACTGTCGGCTCTGTCTCTGTAGCCGGCTTTCCCGTTCCAATACCCGCAAGCTCTGCGACACTCAGACACCCCCGATCCTTCTGTGACCCTGCGGGACCTGAGGCCACGCTGACCCCACGTGGGCTTCGCCCCGGGTAGCCTCTGGAGCGATGTCCCTCAGCGGAACAGACTTAAACGTCCTGAGTTTGTGCACGGTTGCTCCGCCGCTTGCCGGGAGCCGGCCCCTCCCCCTGGGGTCTATCTTCCTGTCGCTTTGGATTCACTTCTCCGCCAGTCTTACCTTTCAGAACATGGTTGTTTTTCTGTTTCCAGAATTGCTGTTCTTCTCTTCGATCTGCTGATGGATTTGCAGGTGTTTGCAATCTTTAGATAATCTCTAGCTAATCTCCTGCTAGCTGAAGTAGTCTCAGCCTGCTACTTCTCCTCCATCTTGACTCACAGACTCCCCAAATCTCCTTTGTAAAGAGAGTTTATCAGTTTTATGTTTTTTATTAACAGTGTGACTGTCACAATATATTTTAAAGATTTCTTATTTCCCTTTGTCTTAATGACCCTTTCTGGGTCATCCTGGAATTGCTTTCAAACTGTGGGATTCTGAAGCTCTGATTTTCTCAGCTGTTCCTATGTCCAACTACTTTGGGAAACAGAAAAAAAAGTCACTTCAGAGTCATCTGGAAGAACCCCCAAGTCTACTGTAACCTCAGGTTTCATAGCACCAAAGTAGATTATTTTCCTAGGGTCAGTGAGGGGTAGTAATGAAATGCAAAAAGTACACATAAATGAGTCTTGAGACTACATTTGCACTTTCAGTGTGTCAACCATTATTTGAGGGTTTTCTCTCAGACTTTTACTTTGTGCCTTTGTTCATTTTATCATAATGGACAGCTGAATTGCTCACATGCAGTTTGTCAAACTTCCTAGAAGACAGTCGTGACTGTTAACTCATGCTTGCACTACCCCAGTCATTCTAAACAAGTGGCACGTTAGAAAGAAAACAGAATTTAAAGTTACCAAAGAGATCACCCACCCAGAAAATATATAAAGGAAAGCTTCTAGAAACCTGCTGAAAGCTAACAATTGTACTTCAGTTATGGGGGGAAAAAAGCCCAGGTGATGAAGGAGTGCTGGGAGACAAGTGTGTCTGAAGCCTGCTCAAGTCCAACTTGTATGTTCATTTGTATGTGTGTGTATACAAATATATGTGTGCTTTCTGATTAAAGAATCTTTTTGCAACTACAAAAATTATTTTCAAATCATTTTCCCTGTAGCTATAAAAATGGAGCACATACCCATAAAACTAACCTCTAGCCTGTGAACAGGTGGCTCCTGGCATTGGACCAAACTCACACTCAGAATCCAGGACAGTAACTTTTAGAGCCAGCCAGTTTGCAGTGACTGTGAAGAAAACAAGATTTCAGTTTCTTTTCTCAGCATATGGTCAACAACTGAGAGAAAGAAGGGAAGCAAACAAAATTTTACTAATTTCCTTCCAATCATTTTGTCTCTCTTTTGCAGGCGACTGAAGTATGGAAGACATAGAGAAATTCTTATTCAAATTTAAAGGATATTATTTTAATCGTTTACCACTTGATATTGGCTTTATAGAAAATTTAGATAATTTTGAAATCAGAGAAAATGATGTCTTCATAATCACATACCCCAAATCTGGTGAGTTCTCTGTTCTGATAGTTAATCTAAGAAGTAACATGATACTTTTATAATGTGGGAACTCTGTTTTATTAGTAGTATTCTATATGGATATGTACATATAATCTATTGGATATTATAGTGTCAACTGAATTTAATATCTTATGAAATAGATCTTTTACAATGTAGCTAGAAGTTATTTTTTTTAAGATTTATTTATTTATTTATTGGTCAGAGAGACAGAGACAGCAAGAGAGCACACAAGCAGGGGGAGTGGCAGGCAGAGGGTGAAGCAGGACCCTGGGATCATGACCTGATCTGAGGCAGATGCTAACCCAGCTGAGCCACCCAGGTGTCTCTAGAAGTTATTTTTGATGTGGACAAGGAAATGGAGAAAATATTGAAGTAACTATGTTGAAGACACCCTATCAAACACTAAGGTGCTAAAGTGGGCTTGGAAAGTTTGCACAAATATTTACCATTTAGGCAGCTACTTTGGACAGAGAGTTGAAATTGTATTTAATAACCAAGAGCATGAGAAGGAGGAAAGTAACTTACACTATTTCCAGAATGTGTAATAATCTCCAACTATTTGGGTGTACTTTTGCTATAGCACTCAGATCAGACCGAAACATATAGACATGTGTATTATGCATATGTTCATCTTTGTGCATGTATATATACATGCACGTCTATTCACAGCCTTTGCCCATGTTTTAATTGTCTTTGTTATATTCGCTATTGTGTCATATGAGTTCTTGATATGTTTTTATATTAATCCCTAATCATAAATGATTTCCAAATATTTTTCCCTTTTAATAGGCTGCCTTTTCATTTTGTGGATAGTTCTCCTTGCTGTACAGAAAACTTTTTTCAGTTATGCCTTTTCATATGTATTAGAAAAATGTATGATTAGCACATCAACTCCGTGGTTTTACAAATGTCACTACGTAGGATGAATCTCAAGGAGGCAGCAATGTTACACTTAGGACAACTTCCAGAAAAATATAAGTCCCAGTAAAGGGGAGCAATTTAGAAGTATCTGTTTAAAACAAAAGTATGAATAGCCTATGACTCTGCATTGAACTTCAAGGAAGCAATCCATGGTAAACACACACACACACACACACACTGTTCCTGTGTCGTGTTTTGTAATAGCAAAAGTGGAAAACTGTCTTAACTAGTTATCACAAAAGAAAGGGGGAAGGTGTTTTAGAGTCATATGATCACACTCTATTAGGCAGTTGCAAAGGATGAGTTGAAGTTACATTTAGCAAAAACAACACGCATAGATCTCAGAAACAATGTTAAGTGAAGAAAACAAGTTGCAGAACGACTCAATATACCATTTGTATTAAATACACCATAATAGTTTCAATGAACTCATATATATCGAAGTCTTAAAAGAGTCTAGCAGATGTAACAGCAGTTTGAGAGGGATGGCCAATGGTAGTCAAAAGGGGCGAGATCTTCTTATAAATCTATGTCTTAGAGAATGGATTCATGGGACACTTGAGTAATCAGATCTGGTTGAACATTTACAAAACAAGAATGCAGTAGACAATCAGGACAAGGTGACGGTCTGACATTGTGAACGAGCAAATGCTGACCTCATAGCAGCAGGCTGTGCTTCCTCTGCACGGTCCCTGCAGCTGACACACTTAGTTCCCAGAGGCACCTTCACACACATTTGGCCAGGATGTGGCCCAGTCTTCCTCTCCTCTAGTTCCTTACAACCTAGGTTGGAGCCCAGGCACCTGGATACCATACATGATTGAAGCTAGAGGCTTCCTTAGGCCCTTCACTTACCAGGTAAATCCCAATGGGGCCCTGGAGCTTTCTCAGTAACCTAGGCATTTAGCATGTCCCAGGTTTGGAGGCTCCTTCTATCCCCAACAATCGGGATCAGAGCCCTCAGGGGTCTAAGTATGAGAAGGCTTGTCTTCTGATGGGTCGGCGTGTACTGGGCTCCAAGCACAGATAAGGCCCCAGCAAAGAGCTTGACATCATTACATCCTACAGAGTAGATCATATTGTTAGCTCCATTTTTACAGATGAGGAAACGGAGGCACAAAAAGTCAAAAGACTTGCTTGCCCAACATCAAACTAATAAGTGATTTTAAAAAGGGACTAGAACCCCCAGCTGTCTGTCCTTAGAGCCCAGGCTCTGCTCTTAGTGCCCAACCAAATCCTACCAATTTGTCAAGATTCAGCTCAGGAAGTCTGGAGGTGATCATCCTCTTCTGTCATTCGGAGTATGTACAAAATATGATTCTGCTGACCAGAGAAATCAGGAACACACTGCATCTCCTCAGTAGGAGGGTAGAAATCATATCTGATTCAGCTCTGTATTTTGAGAAAAGAGCCTAACAAATAAAGAATGCTGAGGATATGCCTGATCAATACACGGATGAATGAAAACACGAATGAGTGAAGGAGGGTAGTTTCACCTGACTGATTCTGATGAGGTCCTAAATACCTCTGCCTAAATACCTCTATATGACACCCTGGGGTGCTGTTACAGAGCTCTCTTCAAATCAGATTCAGTCTGGACTCCTTCTAAGATATCCAATATCTTTATTATTTTGCAAACACACTCATATATGCACATGTGGACACATATATACATACATACATACCTACATACAAGTAAGATGCAAAGGGCCCAAGGGACCCATGATTATGGGTGATGGTGGGGGAGGTCGAGGAGAGGGGATGGGGTTAATGGACAGATGGCCCTGTTCAGCACAGTTCAGCTGAGCACTTCCTTCCAAAGTTCTGGGTGCTCCTTGTAGCTCAGGAATTTTTCCTCCAGACCTAATATCACCTCTGTTCCACTTTGATATTTGTCAGCAGTGCCTGAATCCCATAATTATACCAGTTAGGGACAAGAAGAAGGGGAAGGTTGGGGCTAAATATGCAGAGGTTAAAAGAGGCATAGCTTAGGGCCAGAGACAGGGCAGGAGGGCAGAATTTTTGCTACTGTTCATTGGGGTTGGCGGTGGCATCTGGGTACATGGTGAGCTGGAAGGTCAGGGCTTTGCTGCTCATATAATTCCCTTGCTCAGGGTAGGCAGCAAGAAGGTTCTCAGCCTCCTTCAGAGAGATGACAGTGGCCTGGAAGTGGCAAGTTCATTGCTCCTTGATGTAATTTGCCATCCTGGCAATGCTGGTGTCATCCAGGGCAGCATCGGTCTCACCCACGATGAAGAAGGAGGCTGGCTTCTAGTGTAGTTGTGGCAAGGGCCTGAGCTGCCCCTGTTCTACGCCCTGACAAGTTGTTCATAGACCAGAAGCGTTTGCCAGGAGCCACATAGTTGTAGCTGGTGCCATCCTAGTAGGGCTCCTCAGGGTTCTATGGGTTCAGAAATGCCTGGACACTCTGTTGCCAGATAAAGCTTGCAGATCTCATTAATGTTGGTGGCCACGGATTCAAAGCAAACATTGAAGCACTCAAAGTGCTTCTTCTTCATTTGTTCAAATACCTGTTTGGCTTTCCTGGCTCGCTTTTGGGCTTCCCCCAACGGATCTGAGGGCTCCTGGAACTTGTCTCAGACATTTCCTAATTTTTCCACGGCTTTCATGTCAGGGCCAGCTATATGCTGGAGTACACTCGCTGCTCACTCAGCTTCTGCTGCAGTGTACCCACCTCCTGTTTGATCTCCTCAGCCTGGGCATCCTTGGATCTTCACTCAGGTCTCTGAAGTCACTCTCAATGAGGGCTTCTCACACAGAGAACTGGAGGTTCACTGGGAACCACTCACTGAATCCTCCTCCTAGGAGCTACACTTTCCCTCATAATGCCTTGTGTAGTGCCCTTAGACAGTGCCCACCGGATGTCCTGCATCTGGTAGGCCTGGAGTGGATTGTGCTGGTCACTTCTTTTCTGTTCAAGCTTAGTCTCAATGGCTGTGAGCTCCTTCTGTAAATGGGTCATTTCCTTGTTGGTGCTCCAGTTCCTTATGGACCTCATCCATCTCATGATTCTTGTTATTTACTTCTGTTCTTTGTAGTTGTTTTCTGGAGTTAAGGGACTATTTTATGGTTTCCCTTTCTCTCTTTTACCCCCTCTATGTTAACCTGTTTTGTTTCTTAAATTCCTTCCTGTCTCCAGGTGGGTGTTCTGGGGCCTCCTCTAGGGATTTATAATAAACAGTATTTCCTGAAGTGGAGACCATGGGTACAGAAGGAGATGAGGGGAAGAGCAGAAGGCTGGGAAATGCCTCCTTACATGGAGTTCCTGTTCCTTGGATTCTTTTGGCTCATTTTCTAGGATTGGGATTGGGGAAGGAAATAGAGAGACAGGCATAGAAGATCATTTAAAAGTCCTGTATATGAAGCAGAAGAAAACACAGAAGAGACAATGAATAAATTTGTGGGACAAATGCCCACGGAGTTTCAAGTGGAGCATCTCCTGAAGCAGGAAAAGAAAGGCCATATTTGTTTTCTTTCTCCCACACTGCATTTTACATATATTAACGATCTCATTCAGATGAAATTACATTGTACTTATTATAGTAACAAACTCTGATTAAAAAAATTAATGATACATCACCTCCATTTTGGATCATCATTGAAAACAAAATTATTTCTTTACAGGAACCATCTGGTTTCAGCAATTATTAAGTCTGATTTATTCTGAGGACCATCGCAAAGGTGCTGGAAAACTGGAAACCATGGATCGAGTACCCTTCCTTGAGTACAACTTTCGAAAAATGGATTTTGAGGAAAGACCATCCCCTCGTCTCTTCTCTACCCACCTCCCATACTACTTGGTTCCCAGTGGGCTGAAGAACAAAAAAGCCAAAGTAGGAAATGGGCTCTGACTGCTGAGAGCTAACTGCTCTTTTTCATTATTTCATTTCATTTCATGACATCAACACTGTGCATTCATCCAGCTGTTGGCAAATGTAGCATTATACACACTTCAGTTTTCTTTTTTGTTTTAAAGAATTTATTTATTTATTTGAGAGAGAGAGAGAAAAAAAAAGAGAGAACAGGCAGGGCAGGTTGAGAGAGAAGCAGGCTCCCTGCTGCTCAGTGACCCCCCTCCCTCCCACCACACCCACGTGGGGCTTGATCTCAGGACCTTGGGATCATGACCTGGATTGAAGGCAGATGCTACACCAACTAAGCCACTCAGGCACCCCTTTACTTCAATTTTCAATAGCCTTCTTTTTTTATAATATCAGATTTGTATCTTGCACCCTTTGTTTTCTGATTGTACAAATAATACAGACATTAAAAAAATGAAAGTATATATATGTGTGCATTTAATTTACCTTATAGAGTGTGTTATATTATCACATTAATATATATTCTTTCATTTTTTTATGTTTCAAATATGCATTTGTTTTATTACATGTAATTACCATGTAATTTAACATTATTATGTTCATACGGTATGACATATAATAATGTCATATAATAATGTCACGTAATAATGTAATAATGACATATAATAATGACATATAATAACATAATAATAACATTATTATGTTCACACAGTAAACTGCTATTATTTCTTTCTTGCTTCTAAAACATTATATGATATGTATGCTTTTCCATCAAAAATATTTCATATAAATTTTTAAATCTTTTTAACATTTTTAAATGGTATATTTATTTAGAAACTTATTGACTTTGCAATTTGTAGCACACTTTATTTAGTTCTTGGAGTTCTATTCAAAATTCTTTTTTTTTAAAATTTTTACATCTTAATTTTATTTGACGTTTTCAGTGTTCCAAGATTCATTGTTTATGCACCACACCCAATGCTCCATGCAATATGAGCCCTCCTTAATGCCCTCCACTAGGCTCACCCATCCACCCACTGCCCTCCCCTCCAAAACCCTCAGTTTGTTTCTTGGAGTCCACAGTCTCTCATGCTTATTCTCCCCCTCCAATTTCCCCCAATTCACTTTTTCTATCCTTCTCTTAATGTTCTTCCATGTTATTCCTTATGCTCCACAAGTAAGTGAAACCATATGATAATTGACTTTCTCTGCTTGACTTATTTCACTTAGCGTAATCTCCTCCAGTCCCATTCATGCTGATACAAAAGTTAGGTATTCACCCTTTCTGAGGGCTGCATAATATTCATTGTATATATGTGCCATATTTTCTCTATCCATTTGCCTACTGAAGGGCATCTTTGCTCAGACAACAAAATGAAATAAAAGGCATTCAAATTGGCAGAGAAGTCAAACTCTCTCTCTTCACAGAAGACATGGTACTTTACATGGAAAACCCAAAGACTCCACATCCAAACTACTAGAACTCACACAGCAATTCAGTAATGTGGCAGGATGAAAGATCAATACAGAGAGATCAGTTGCTTTGTTATACACTGACAATGAAAATATAGAAAGGGAAATTAGAGAATCTATTCCATTTAGTACAGCACCAAGAACCATAAGACACCTTGGAATAAACCTAACCAAAGAGGTAAAGGATCTCTACTCAAAGAACTGCAGAACACTCATGAAAGAAATTGAAGAAGACACAAAAAGATGGAAGACCATTCCATACTCATGGATTGGAAGAATAAACATTGTTAAAATGTCTATGCTGCCCAGAGCAGTCTATACTTTCAATTGCATCCCGATTAAAATTCCACCAGCATTTTTCACAGTGCTGGAACAAACAATCCTAAAACTTATTTGGAACCAGAAAAGACCCTGAACCACTAAGGAAATGTTGACAAAGAAAAACAAAGCTGGAGGCATCACGTTGACTGATTTCAAACTACTACAAAGCTGTGATCACCTAGACAGCATGGTACTGGTACAAAAACAGACACATAGTCCACTGGGAGAGAGTAGAGAGTCCAGATATGGACCCTCAACTCTATGGTCAGATAATCTTCGACAAAGCAGGAAGAAAATATCCAGTGGGGAAAAAAAAAAGAGAGTCTCTTCAATAAATGGTGCTGGGAAAATTGGACAACTATGTACAGAAGAATGAACTCAACCATTCTCTCACACCATACACAAAGAATCTCAAAATGGATGAAAGAACTCAATGTGAGGCAGGAATCTATCAAAATCCTTGAGGAGAACATAGGTAGTTGCCACTTCGACATTGGCCACAGCAATTTCTTTCAAGACACATCTCCAAAGACAATGGAAACAAAAGAGAAAATGAACTTTTGGGACTTCATCAAGATAAAAAGCTCAGCCCAGCAAAGGAAACAGTCAACAAAACAAAGAGGCAACCCACGGAATGGAAGAAGACATTTGCAAATGACACTAGAGACAAAGGACTGATATCCAAGATCTATAAAGAATTCTTCAAACTATTTGACAGATAATCATGTCAAAAAATGGCCAGAAGGACATGAACAGACACTTCTCCAAAAGATGTTCTTTTGTACTTGAATCAGCTGTAGTAACAATGATATATACAATGCTAGCAATTCTCTTTGCTCTGTGTGCCCTCTCTCTTTTTCAGACTTCCCCTATTTTGCCTATTTTCTCTTCAAGTGTACCTATCTCTCCCTCTCCCTGGATCATCACCTCTACCCATTGGTAATTTCAGCTCTTTACTCATTACCTTCCTCCCTACTAGCACTCCTATCACTCATGGGATTAGTTCAAACTTGATGTGAGTGGTTTTCTGTGAGTGCCAGACAAGGGTGAGCCAAATTGCCCCAGCGGGGTCAAGGGGAAGGAGGCACTCATTCTCAGGGTCATGCAAGGGCAATGTTGTCTCCTTCACATTGACCCCTCAGAATCTACACTGGCCTCCCAAATGCCTAGCTCTGCCACAACTCTCAGTGTTGATGTCACCTCCAGCGACCTTTTCCTCCACCAACATCTAGAGTTTATAATGGGTGATAAGCCTGCCTTTATTTATGACGCCATCTCCCATCTGTTTACCTATTTATTTATTGTCCATTTCTAGCCAGAGTGTAAACCCATGAGAGAGATGGAGTTTGCAGTACACAGAGGAGTGTCCAGAGGGTAGTAGAGTTGAGTGAATGAACAAAGGCATCACCAGTAATTGCCCTAACTTGAATCCTGACTTGAAGTACCTTGTTCTCTGAGAGCTGCCTCCTTTGCCTCCCACTCCTTTCAGGTGTCCCTGTAGTGACCAGTCACCACATTCAGAGTTCCAGTACCCCTCCCCACAACTTCTCCACTCCCTCTCCACACTCTCTCATCCATCTCTTCCACTTCTCCCCATCCACCAATGGCTCCATATTTGACATTCAAATCACTTTTGACTCAATTCTCTTGCTGTAGTCAACTCTATTATGATCATCTGCCAACACCTAATTCTGGTGAAACCCAATACGTGTATATTTGTACATGTATTCATGATTCTGGTAGTGTGATAGGGAAAAAAAACAATACACTTAAAAGTTGTATCTTCGCTTTACTTTTATGGCCTCAATCCTCAAATTTTACTTTTTAAGTGTTTTGCTCCCTCCACCTTCCTAAAACAACTGCTTGCTATTGTCTTCTGTCTTCTCAAACTTTAGTAGCATTCTGCTCCACTTGTCCCAGTAAATGGCTCCCAGAAAACCATTGCCAATCATAGATCTCCACAATAGAGACTTCCACTCACTGCCTTCCCTCCTCAAGAAGAAAAGAGGGATGAGTTGATCATTTCTGTTCTCATTACATATCCGCTTCTCCACTCATGGTTTGGATCCCTTTTTGGATTGCTTTTATCTACCACACAGTTTCACAAATGAAAGACTTTTTGCCTCACAGAATATTTGGAATGCTTGGAACATTTTTGGTTAGGTTGGTGATGCTGCTGGTCTTTAGTGGGATGAGGTCCAGGATGATGTTAAATGCCCTATGATGCTCAAGGTTGCCCTTATAGCAGATTATCTGGGCAAAATAACTTAGTACGTTTTTCCTATTGTTATATAATTTTATACTTACAGGTAATTGTCACATGTATTAGATTGTTGCTATAGGGACAATAGACTATTGTTGCTCTCTGTCAGGGTGAGTTGAGAAGAGGTACCATGGGAGGTGTGCCTTGAGGAGTAATTGATAGTCACTAGGCCAATTGTAAGGGAAGAGGCATGGCTGAGAAGGGGAAACCCAAAATACAAAGAGGGCTGAGTATACACATAACGTAATTAGGAAAGTATAAAGTTAAGACAATAGGCTTCATCTGATTGGAAGGTAGTAGGGCAAAAATATGAGAGAATGAAAGCCTCGGAAATAATGAATATCTCATTTCTTTCCAGATTATTTATGTATACAGAAACCCTAAGGATGTTATGTGCTCATATTTTCACTTTGCAAAGAATGTGGTGTCACAATTTACAGGTACCTTTGAGGAATTCGTGAAACAATTTCTCGAAGGAAGAGGTAACTATAATTTATAGCATAAGCAACATGTAAATTTTTACACTTAGTGAATTTGGCAGGGAGAAGATGACGAGAGAGAGTCAAATGGGAGTCAGTAATCAATGTATCAAGCCAGTTGGTAGGGTTGTCATGGATGACCATGACCAGCCATTGTTACAAATTTTGCTTACTCCTGCTCCCTCTCAGGGGACCATCAAGTTACAGTTATATCACCAGAAAATATTTACATCTAACCGTGGCAAAGGGGATTCATGAGCTTACAGTTTTCTGTTCCAGCTCAGCTAGAAGCATCTCAATTTAGATCACAGGATTGGGCTGTGCACCGCATATTGCATGGGAAGCTCTATTTGACAAAATTGTGTTCCACATTCCTTTCTCTCCCTCTTTTTTAACTTGTATTAAGTATTTATTTATTTATTTATTAAATTTGTTTTTTATTTATTTTCAGCATAACAGTATTCATTATTTTTGCACCACACCCAGTGCTCCTCTATAATACCCACCTCCTGGTACCCCAACCTCCCACCCCCCCTGCTACTTCAAACCCCTCAGATTGTTTTTCAGAGTCCATAGTCTCTCATGGTTCACCTCCCCTTCCAATTTCCAAGTCCCTTCTCCTCTCTAACTCCCCTTGTCCTCCATGCTATTTGTTTTGCTCCACAAATAAGTGAAACCATATGATAATTGCCTCTCTCTGCTTGACTTATTTCACTCAGCATAATCTCTTCCAGTTCTGTCCATGTTGCTACAAAAGTTGGGTATTCATCCTTTCTGATTGAGGCATAATACTCCATCGTGTATATGGACCACATCTTCCTAATCCATTCATCCATTGAAGGGCATCTTGGTTCTTTACACAGTTTGGCGACCATGGCCATTGCTGCTATAAACGTTGGGGTACAGATGGCCCTTCTTTTCACTACATCTGTATCTTTTTTACTACTGGGGTAAATACCCAGTAGTGCAATTGCAGAGTCATAGGGAAGTTCTATTTTTAATTTCTTGAGGAATCTCCACACTGTTCTCCAAAGAGGCTGCACCAACTTGCATTCCCACCAACAGTGGAAGAAGGTTCCCCTTTCTCCACATCCCCTCCAACACATGTTTTTTCCTGTCTTGCTAATTTTGGCCATTCTAACTGGTGTAAGGTGATATCTCAATGAGGTTTTAATTTGAATCTCCCTGATGGCTAGGGATGATGAACATTTTTTCATGTGTCTGATAGCCATTTGTATGTGTTCTCTATGCCCAGTGTTCGACTTGAACTCACAACCCCGTAATTAAGCATTGCATACTCTATCCTGGGAGGCAGCATGTGCCCCCTGATTCTTTTCTGAGGTGCCAGTGTGGCTGTTTGAGCAGGGGGAAAGGCCTAGGGAGGTAGAGATGAGGATCTGGAACAGGAGAGTTAACTAACATTAGTCTCTGTGCAGAGCTCAAGTGACCCACCAGGGAGCTTTCATGTTGCATGCAGCAGGGAAATAGCTCCCTGTGTCTTTGGGGACAGGGGAGGAGCAAAAAGGAGAGGATTCTTTTCTCTGATTTCCAGTTTCAGTTTTTCTCTCCCCGTGGGAAGATAGTTTTCTGTCTATATGAAATGCATTTTTAAGGGACCGATTGCTCCTTGAGTTCATGTAATTGTTTCCTAGGGGAAGGTGGCTAGCTCTCCCATTACCAGGTGCTAGATGAAATCTGAAATGTAGCAATAGACTTCCTTTTCCTTCTTTGTTAGTAAAGATTCCTGCATCTCCAACAACTGTAGCTTCTTTTCAACCTGTTCAACATATTTACCTAAATATGTACCTGCTTTTCCCACAGTGATGGGAAGCCTTTGGTTTGACCACATCAAAGGTTGGTATGAGCACAGAAGCCTCTTCAACATTCAGTTCATGACCTATGAGGAGATGAAGAAGGTGAGAAACATGACGTCAGAGACTACATGGCAGCTGAAAGGCACCCTGAATGAATGAATTGATCGTTCATGGGTAGAACACCCAAAAACAGTATCAAATTTGAGATCCGTGATTAGTTGTACAGGAGACATTTTTCTTCTATCACTCCTGTACTTTGATTACCAGGTGGTCATTTACAATTAATTAATTGGACCTTTCTTTTCAAAAACTGTGTGTGAGGCATTGTCTATTTATCTATGAGGCCATACATGTGTTTGACTACCATGAGCCAGATTTTTGGTCACCCGTTGATGGATTATGAAATTAATTTTCTACATTTTGATTCTAGTAACTTCTAGATGTTATATTCATCATTGTGGGGTGCATCTCATGGGAAACTTTAATCTTATCTGTATGTGGTTAAGCACTGCATGAAAAATTAAATGAAATGTCTGTGTATGATTAGAGGGAATGCAGCTCCCAGTAGTCAACGATGAACACATTAAAACAGAAGAACTTCTATTACTGATTGACTGAATCCCAGAGGCAGGCTATCCTAATGTTGGTTCTGACAACTCCAGCATGTCGTGAATGTCCCAGGCATTTTCTGTCCTTCTTTCCTATCATATCTAGTGTGGCAATGATGTCTCCTCTCATAGTAGCAGGATGGTTGTTGTAGCTCCAAAGTGATGTCCTCATGACAGCATGTGTGGCAGAAAGAGAGGGAAGTGGGACAAGAAGGACTTCCTTGCCTTGCTTTGCTATCATCACTAGGAGGAAAATCACTCTTTTAAACTTCTATTTGATTTCATCTTTCTGTTTCAATACCAAAATGGAGTCTGTGACCACCCCAGATGCATGTCTCATAAAGGGCAATGGGATTACCATGAATATCTTGGATCAATCAGGATCATTACGGGACAGGGACTGGGCACTGCTGCCTGAACACCACCAGGGATCTCTAAGCAGGAAAGA
>NC_081561.1:67102204-67149052 GCF_022355385.1 Mustela nigripes
ATACAGGCCAGGCTTGAAAAAAGCCCATAGAAGGCAATAGGGAATCCCTTTCTGAGGCAGTAAAATAACTGAAATCTAATACCTATGCTTCTGAAGCACTATGTAAAAATAAAAATGGGAGGAACCCTCCCATATTCTTCCTATAACGCCAGCATTACCTTGATGCCAAACCCAGACAAAGACCCCTCCAAAAAGGAGAATTACAGACTAGTATCTCTGATGAACATGGATGCAGAAATTCTCACCAAGGTCGTACCCAATAGGATCCAACTGTACATTAAAATGATTATTCCCCACGCCCAAGTGGGATTTATTCCTGGGATGCAAGCATGGTTCAACATCTGCAAATCAACCAATGTGATACACTACATTCGTAAAAGAAAGGACAAGAACCATATAATTCTCTCAATAGATGCTGAAGAAGCATTTGACCAAGTGTAACATCCTTTCTTCATCAAAACTGGAAGTCCTCCAAAGTGGCTGCACCAACTTGCATTCCCACCAACAGTGTAAGAGGGTTCCCCTTCTCCACATCCCCTCCAACACATGTTGTTTCCTGTTTTGTTAATATTGGCCATTCTAACTGGTGTAAGGTGATATCCCAATGTGGTTTTAATTTTAATCCTCCTGATGGCTAGTGATGATGAACATTTTTTCATGTGTTTGATAGCCATTTGTATGTCTTCGTTGGAGAAGTGTCTGTTCATATCTTCTGCCTATTTTTTTTAATATGATTGTCTGTTTTTTGTGTGTTGATTTTGAGGAGTTCTTTATAGATCCTGGATATCAACCTTTTGTCTGTACTGTCATTTGCAAATATCTTCTCCCATTCCGTGGGTTGCCTTGGAGAGGGCACAGATTGCATGGAGCACTGGGTGTGGTGTAAAAACAATGAATACTGTTATGCTGAAAATAAATTTAAAAAATTTTTAAAAACATAATATAAATTTATATGTCAATTACACCTCATTAAATAAAATAGAGAAAAAGCAAAAACAAAAACTGGAAGTCCTAACCTCAACAATCAGACAACAAAAGGAAATAAAAAGCATCTGAATCGGGAAAGATTCAAACCCCCACTCTTTGCAGATGACATGATACACTATGTGGAAAACCCAAAAGACTCCACCCCCAAATTGTGAGAACTCATACAGGAATTCAGCAAAGTGGCAGGATATAAAATCAATGCCACACAAATCAGTTGTATTTCCACACACCAACCATGAGACCAAAGAAAGAGAAATTAAGGAGTCAGTCCCATTTTCAATTGTGCCAAAAAAACCCCCATAAGATAACTGGAAGGAAACCTAATAGAGGAGGAAAGATCTATATGCAGAAAACTATAAAACATTGTGAAAGGAATTGAGGAAAACACAAAGGAACGGAAAAATGTTCCATATTCACCTACTGGAAGAACAAATATTGTTAAAATGTCCACAGACCTAGCGCAATCTATACATTCAAAGAAATCCCTGTAAAATACCAACAACTTTTTTTCACAGAGCTCCGCAAATAATCCTAAATTTGTATGGAAGCAGAAAAGACCCCTGCAACGCCAAAGGAATGCTGCAAAAGAAAACCGCAGCTGGTAGCCTCACGATTCCAGAGTTCAGGCTCTATTACAAAGCTGTGATCATCAAGACTCTATGGCACTGGCACAAAAACAAACACTTAGATCAGTGGAACAAAATAAAGAACCCAGAAATGGTCCCCCAACTCTATGGCTAACTGATCTTTGATAAAGAAGAATGTCCAATGGAAAAGAGACCATCTCTTCAACAAATGGTGTAAGGAAAATTGTACAGAGACATGCAGAAGAATGAAACTAGACTACTTTCTTACACCATGCACAAATTTAGACTCAGAATGGATGAAAGACCTAAATGTGAGACAGGAATCCATCAAAATTCTAGAGGAGAACTCAGGCAGCAAACTCTGTGTCCTCGACCCAGCCAATTCTTGCTAGACACGTCTCCAAAGGCAAGGGAAACAATGCCAAAAATGAACTATTGGGACTCCATCCAGATCAAAAGCTTTAACACAGCAAAGGGAACAGTGGAGAAAACCAAAAGACAACCAACAGAATGGGAGAAGATATTTGCAAATGTCCTATCAGATAAAGCGCTAGTATCACAATCTATATAAAGAACTTATCAGGGATGCCTGGGTGACTCAGGGTGAAGCACTGGCCTTTTCTCAGGTCATGATCGCAGGAGGTTGGAATTGAGCCTCTCATTGCATCAGGCTCCCTGCTTAGTGAGGAGCTTCTTCCTCTGACCTTCCCAGTGCAAGTTCTCCCCCACCCCCACCTCTCTCTTAAATAAATAAATAAAAATATTAAATAAAGAAAGAACTTATCAAACTCAACACCCAAAAATAATCAAATCAAGAAATAAGCAGAAGACATGCACAGACATTTCTCCAAAAAAGACATACAAATAGCCAATGGACATGTGAAAAAATTGCTCAACGTCACTCAGCACCGGCAAAACACAAATCAAAACCACAGTGAGGTACCTCTTCACACAGGTCCGAAGTCAAAAGTGAGCTACTGGAAACCCACCCAGATAAGCCGCTTTTGCTCAGCAAAGGAAACCGTGGACAAAACCAAAAGACAACCAGGGCGCCTGGGTTGTTCATGGGTTAAAGCCTCTGCCTTTGGCTCTAGTCATGCTCCCAGGGTTCCTGGATCGAGTCCCGCATCAGGCTCACTGCTCACCAGGGAGTCTGCTTCCCTTCCTCTCTCTCTGCCTACTTGTGATCTCTGACTGTCAAATAAATAAATAAAAACTTTTAAAAAAAGACAACCAACAGAATGGGAGAAGATGTTTGCAAACACCTTATCAGATAAAGGGCTGGTAATCTAAATCTATAAAGAACTTTTCAAACTCAACACCCCCCAAACAAATAATCCAGTAAAGAAATGGACAGAAGACATGACAGAGGCTTCCCCAAGGAAGACACAGAAATGGCCAACAGACACATGAAAAAAGGATCCGCACCACGGCCCATCAGGGCAACACAAATAAAAAACACAGTGAGATTTCACCTCCCATCAGTCAGAATGACTGAAACTAGTAAGTCAGGAAATGACAGGTATTGGTGAGGGTGAGGAGAGGGGGTACCCTCTCACACTGTTGGTGGGAATGCAAGGTGGTACAGTCACTCTGGAAAACAGTATGGAGGTTACTTTCAAATTTGAAAATGGAGCTATCTTCTGACCCAGTAATTGCCCTACTAGATATTTACTTGAAGAATACAAATAGTGATGCAAAGGGGCACCTGCGCCCCAATGTTAATAGCAGCAATGTCCACAATAGCCAAACCATGGAAAGAACTCAGATGTCCATTGACAGTTGAAAGGATAAAGAAGAGGTGGTACATATGTATGCAGTGGAGTACTACTCAGCCACTAAAAATGAAATTTGTCCCGTGAAAGTACATGGAGAGAAATAGAGGATATTGTGCTAAGTGAAATAAGTCAATTAGCGAAAGACAATTATCCTAGGACCTCATTTATCTGTGGAATTTAAGTAACAAAACAGAGGATTATAGGGGAAGGGAGGGAAAAAGAAAATAAGACAAAACCAGAAAGGGAGACAAACTATAAGAAACTTCTAAGTGAAGGAAACTGAGGGTTGCTGGAGGGGAGGAGCTTGGGAGGATGGATAACCGGGTGAGGGACATTAATGAAGGCAACTTGGTGTAATGAGCTCTGGTAATACGTAAGACTGATGAGTCACTGAACTCTTCCTCTGAAACTAATACTACATTATATGTCAATTGATTGAATTTAAATTTTAAAAATCTGTTGAGAGTAAATAATATTTTAGAGGGATTTGAACTTAAATTTTAAATAACAGTGCTGTGCAATGTCACTTTGGCACCTGAGGTAAAAGAAAAAATCAGTAATATTTTAACATTTTGACATTGTATCTGTCACAGATTTTATGTTAATGTAAATCTTTTTACTACTTTATTACAATATTATTAATCCTAATAACTGAACTTGGTCCCTCCTTCAATTTTGCACCCAAGATCAGTGCCTCACTCACAGTACTGTAGTCCTTGGTAGAGCCAAAAGGCTTTCAGTGTTCCCTGGCCTCCATCTTAAGAATACTGGGGAGAAATTTCTGGAGATGGAACCATGTGGAGTTGTAGTAAGGGGGGGCTTCTTTGTGTAAAGGAAGGTGCTCAGGGGATAAAGAAAATGAAGCCATCTTATGGCCCCAAGCAGATAGCTAAGACAAAACAATTAAAGACCTAGAAATTACTGGACTGGGGGCTAATGCCACATGTCAGAGATGTTAAATAAAATAACTGGTATGAGTTGGACCATACCACTCCAAACATATTTCAATCTAGTATAATCATTAAGTTGATTCACAGACCTGTACCCCTGGGGATAAAAATATATGTTTATCAAAAATAAAAAATTAAAAAAAAAAAAAAAAAAAAAAAAGAAGGTAAAAAAAAAAATGATTTATACTTTAAGTTTGGTGATATTGTTAATAGAATGATTCTTGTGGAACTCAGAGTGTTGAGAAGTATGGCTCTAGGATATTTTCCACCTATATATTTGGGAAAATGTTTTTTAAAAGAACCTCTTTACATTAATTTGGGTCTATCTTCTTTAAGTTTTTATTTTTTCTCAATGGTCAGACAGATCCATCTGTATTTATTAAAAGGTTTTTGAACATTGCCATCTGTTACTAAAGGTGTTTGTTTTAAAAGGTAAATGTTGACGTTACACCCTTGGCATTGAAGATGAGCGTTAGGCACATTTTCAAGGTACGCATTAATGTCTGTACTTTTCCTTGTCATTATGAGCTAATTTGGAGGATCCTTTTGAGACAGACACATCCCTCTGTACATTTTATGAAAGGAGCTTGGGATTATCTCTGACCTTGGTGCTCCTTTGATAATGAACAAACACACATTGCCCAGCCCTAGCAGCTATAACACCAGAGGATAAAAACGAAGATTTAATGTTTAATATTTCATATTTTAGTTTGCCACTGAAAGTTAATGTCTTACATAGTATGAAACATGTGAGTTGGTTCTGGTGGAAAGTGTGAGAACTGGAATAATAGTTTCTTTTCCTAACTGGGAGCCTGGGAATTCATGCACTTAGCCTCTGCTCCTCAGTTTCCTCATTTCAAAGGTGAAGATTATAATACTTCCTGAACATGAAAAATTTACTTAAAAATGACAACTAATAAACATGTTCAAATTGGTGAGTTAACACTGCAGCAGTTCATGGGTCCTTGTCTCCAAATGTCCCCAGATTTCCCATTCCACCTTGTCCTCCTGTCACACAAATGAAATTGTAGGGGAGAAGTGTACTGCCATGGGTTGATGTTTGTGTTTCCCAGAAATCCATATGTTGAAATCCTGAGCCCCGTGGTGATGATGCTAGGGGGTACACTCTGGGATGAGATGACTGGGATTGGTGCCCTCGTCAAAGCTGCCTTGTGCTCCCTTGCCACTTCTGCCATATGAGGTCACAGTGAGAAGACCAGGAAGGAAGGGGATTCTCTCCAGACACGAAATCCTTGGACTTCCCAGCCTCTGAACTGTGAGGTGTGTGTCTGCTGTTATAAGCCACCCGTCTGCCCTCTTGTGATGGCAGCCTGAATGGACTCAGACAAATACTCCTCATCTTTCTTTTGCCTTTATTTCAACAAAAAAGTGAATCCAAGAACAAACAAAACACACAGCAGTGCAGGTAGTGTGTTCTTCAGCTGCAGGGCCACAACTGATGCCCTGCATTCCAACTCTAGCAGCTAAACTGCCTCAAGTTAGAGCAACTTGAAGGGCAGCCCAGCTCCTTAGCTCCCTGTTTGATCACTTGTGGGAGTTACTGCTCTGTCATTGCAGTTCACCTTCCTCCTCTGTCCAGAGTAGCTGCCATCACTCCCTCACAGGTGGTGTACCCAACAGCCCTTCCTTGTTTGCATGCAAATCTCAGTCTGTGTCCTCAGAGGATCCCAAAGGAAAGCATCCTATGAAATGATTTCTATTAAAGCAGCCTGGTGACCTGATAGTGGACAGCACTGGAATGGAGCCCACTGAGGACCAAGTTTGGTGGGACAGGTGTTGAGCCGGGGTCCTTTCTCCTCAGAGATCCCAGATGGTGCTAGGAAACTGGTTCTGGGTGTGGCCTAGAAATATGTGGAAGAATTTCTGTTTGTCACAACCTATCAGGATGGGAGGAATCCAGGGATCCTAAACACATTCTGGTGTGAGGACAGCCCAAAAACTTGAAGGGCTGTTGTAGAAACAAAAGGCACAAAAATAAAGATACAAAAACCTGGAAACCTTATTCCCTTTGCTGGCCATGTGTTCAAGTTTTGTCTCCCACACAGTCTTTGGTATCTGTGGCTAGTTGTGGAGCTTTTTTACATTTGTCCAGAATTTAGAGATGAAAGATGGACTGGAGGGAGTTTGTGCCATTATTCTGGAACCAGAGCTAGAGTGAGAGAGTTATGATTAAATGGTTAAATGGAGTTTGGGAAATTATGGGTGTCTTAGGTTGCTCTAGGATGGATTGGTCTCAGATGAAGTCATGGCATCCCGGAAGGGTTCTCACTGTTCCAGTGTTAGTCATATATTTACAGAGAAAAACAAGCACTTGTGGTTTTCCTTGGAACCTGGCCTTTCTCAGGTTCTTTCCTACATTTCCTGTATGCCTGTTTTTCCCAGGTAACACCTGTGCTGCATTTCAAAATCATCTCAGTTCTTATTTAGATAAAACACCAGACAGAAGAAATTCCTCATCCAACATTTCTCATTCAATTCTATTGAAATGAGAGTAAGAGGGGTGCCATCAGCATCTTGGCAGTGTGAGTTGTGCGTTTTCTTTCCCTTTCCACCTACATCTTTTTTATTATTATTATGTTATGTTAGTCACCATAAAATACATCATTAGTTTTTGATGCAGTGTTCCAAGATTCATTGTTTATGTACAACACCCAGTACTCTATGCAATACGTGCCCCCCTTAATATACACCAGCAGACTCACCCATTCCCATACCCCTGCCCTTCTGCACTCTCAGTTTGTTTCTCAGAGTCCACAGTCTCATGGTTTTCTCCCCCTCTGATTTCCCCTAATTCCCTTTTTCTTTCCTTTTCCTAATGTCCTCCACTTTATTCCTTATGTTCCATATCTAAGTGAAACCATATGATAATTGACTTTCTCTGCTTGACTTATTTCACTCACCATAATCTCCTCCAGTCCCAACCATGTTGATGCAATACTTGGGTATTCATCCTTCATGATGGCTGGGTAATATTCCATTGTATATATGGACCACATCTTCCTTATCCTTTCATCTGTTGAAGGCCATCTTGACATCTTCCAGTTTGGTGACTGTGTCCATTATGGCTATGAATATTGGGGTACAGATGACCCTTCATTTAACTAAATCTGTATCTTTGGGGTAAATACCCAGTAGTGCAATTACTGGGTAATAGGGTAGCTCTATTTTTAATTTTTTGAGGAATCTCCATACTGTTTTCCAGTGTAGCTGCCCAACTTGCACTCCCACCAACAGTGAAAGAAGGTGCCCCTTTCCCCACATCCTCTCCATCATTTGTTGTTTCCTGTCTTGCTAATTTTGGCCAGTCTGACTGGTGTAAGGTGGTATCTCAATGTGGTTTTGATTTGAATATCCCTGATGGCTAATGATGATGAACATTTTCTTATGTGTCTGCTAGTTATTTGTATATCTTCATTGGAGAAGTGTCCCATTTTTTGACTTGATTATCTGTTTTGTGTGTGTGGAGTTTGAGAAGTTCTTTATAGATCTTGGATATCAGCCCTTTGTCTCTAGTGTTATTTGCAAATATCTTCTCCCACTCTATGGGTTGCCTCTTTGTTTTTCTTTGACTATTTCCTTTGCTGTGCAGAAGCTTTTGATCTTGATGAAGTCCCAAAAGTTCATTTTTGCTTTTGTTTCCTTTGCCTTTTGAGACATGTCTTGTAAGAACTTGCTGTGGCCAATGTCAAAGAAGTTACCTCCAACTGAGATCAGGAACATGGCAAGGATGCCCACTCTCACCACTGTTGTTCATAGTACTAGAAGTCCTAGCAACAGCAATCAGACAAAAAGAAAGAAGTAAAATTTATTCAAATTGGCAAAGAAGAAGTTAAATTCTCTCTCTCTTCACAGATGACATAATATTTTATGTGGAAAACCCAAAAGATTCTACTCCCAAATTACTAGAACTCATACAGCAATGTGGCAGGATACAAATCAATGCAAGGAAATCAGTTGCTTTCTCATACACTAACAATTAGACTGTAGAAAGGGCAATTAGAGAATTGATTCCATTTATAATAGCACCCAAGACTAAAGATACCTTGGGATAAACCTAACCAAAGTGGTAAAAGAACTATACTTAAGGAACTATAGAATGCTCAAGAAAGATTTTGAAGAAGACACAAAAAGATGGGAAAACATTCCGTGCTCATGGATTGGAAAAATAAACATTGTTAAGTGTCTATGCTGCCCAGAGCAGTCTGTATTTTCAATGCCATCCTGATCAAAATACCAGTGGCATTTTTCAAAATGCTGGAACAAACAATCTTAAAATTTGTATGGAATCAGAAAAGACCCCAAATCACTAAGGAAATGTTGAAAAATGGTGGGTATTATAGAGGGCACGGATTGCATGGAGCACTGGGTGTGATGCAAAAATAATGAATACTGTTATGCTGAAAATAAATAAAAAATAAATTAAAAAACAAAACAAAACAAAACTGGGGGTATCACGTTGCAGGATTTCAAGCTTTATTACAAAGCTATGATCACCAAGATTGCATGGTACTGGCACAAAAACAGACACATAGACCAGAGGAACAGAGTAGAGAGTTTTGATATGGACCCTCATCTCTAAGGTCAAATAATCTTTGACAAGGCAGGAAAAAATATCCAGTGGAAAAAGACAGTCTCTTCAATAAATGATGCTGGGAAAACTGGACAGCTATATGTAGAAGAATGAAACTCGATCATTCTCTTACACCATACACAAAGATAAACTCAAAATGGATAAAAGACCTCAACGTGAGACAGGAATCCATCAGAATCCTAGAGGAGAACAAAGGCAGTAACCTCTTTGACATCGGCCACAGCAACTTCTTTCAAGATATGTCTCCAAAGGCAAAGGAAACAAAAGTGAAAATGAACTTTTGGGACTTCATCAAGATCAAAAGCTTCTGCACAGCAAAGGAAACAGTTAACAAAACAAAGAGGCAACCTACAAAATGGGAGAAGACATTTGCAAATGACAGTACAGACCAAAGTACAGACCAAAATATCCAGAATCTATAAAGAACTCCTCAAACTCAACACGCACAAAACAATCATATAAAAAAATGGGCAAAAGATATGAACAGACACTTCTGCAATAAGTGATGCTGGGAAAATTGAACAGCTATGTATAGAAGAATGAAACTCGACCATTCTCTTACATCATACACAAAGATAAACTCAAAACGGACAAAAGACCTCATCGAAGGGCAGGAATCCATTTACATCTATTTGGACATTCATCCTACAGAGCATTGAAGGACACTGAGAGATCTTCCATCTGCATCCCAAAGTGGGTATACTGGGAATCAGAGAGGCTGTCGGGCGAAGGAAGGTACAGTAGTAACAGTGGTAGTGCTGGTCCTAGCAGAAGAGACCGAGGAGGCAGAAAGCAGGATAAGTTGAAGTCCCCCTGGCTGCTCAGGTGCATGGAAGGACCTATTGCTCTTCAGAAGCATCTTTATTTCTGAGGAGAGCTCTGTGACTGGCACAAAGGAAGGAAAGAGAAGAAGGAAGACTAAGAGAATTGAAGGAAGGTGTTTCCTGCTGTGTGCCTTGGGGTTTCAAGAACTCTAGGACTTGTGAGGCCCCACCCTCCCATCCCATTGGCCTTGAGCACATCCATGACTCAAGTTCTAAAGCCCACAACTCTTCTGCCACTCTACCACCAACATTTCCCCCCCTTCATGTCAGGTCTCTTAGCTGTGTTCCTAATTTTCATGGTGAGTCAGCTCTAGCAAGAGCAAATGAGATATTGTGCAATATCATGACCTTCTGGGAAACAAAAGCAAAGTTTCTGATTGCCAATGTGCTTAATTCTTACAATCAAAATCACCAAAGACTTTCCTAAATAAGAAAGATGCTTGGACATTCAAGTGAGTTGACAAAGGCACATTTCATCTGGTATGAAAAATTATAGCATGATGGCATCGTAAAGAAAATGATGACAACTAAATTCAAAGACAAAGAATATTGTGATCCTATTCATATACAATTAAAAACAGCTTTCATGATGAACAGCTTTCCAGTGAGCTACAGAAAATTTAGAAGGCAGTTCTGAGAACCCAGGCATTAAATTAATGAGCAGGAGTACTTTACCAATGAGAGTGAAATTATATAAAGGAACCAAGCAAATTATGGATCTAATGGACTCATAAAATGAGATGAAAATGAATTAGCACTGGAAATATAGCAGGTCAGATGGAAGGAAAATAGGCTATCTGGATGATATGAATTTAAAAATGATTCCAGTAGAAGAGGAGAGAGACTAAGATTTTCAACATGTCAAGAAACCTTATGTGAGTTATCAGACACTGAAAAAAGCCAATATAGGAATAATGAGTATACCAGAAGAAGAAAAGAAGGAGACAGCATTTATTTAAAGAAGTAATTGCTGAGAGTTTCCCAAATCTGTGGAAGGAACTTAACATACAAGTCCACAGAGCTAATAGGACACTTTATCATCTCAATGCCAAAAAGTCTTTCTCAAGGAGACATTCTAAGTGTCTAAAACCAAGGGTAAAGAACTCGAGGCAGGGAGAAAAGAATTGGTGCACAAAGGAACACCTCACCCCTTAGCCTCTGGGCAGATTTCTCAGCAGGAACACTACAGGCCAGGAGACAAAGGAGAGACAGATTCAAGTTACTGAAAGATACAAATGGCAGTCATGAATACTCTGTCCACCAAAGATATCAGAGATGAAGGAAAATAAGGGCTTTCCCAGACAAACAGAAGCTGAGGGTGTTTGCCACACTAGACCTGCCTTGTAAGAGAGGCTGAAAGAGCTCTTTAAGCTGTAATGAAAAGACACTAGTGACATGCAAAAAATGAAATCACACAAAACTCTGATAAAGGTGATATAGACCGTCAAATAGAAAGATTCACTCAGTTTAAGAATAGTTTGTCAAACAAGTACGTAATAAAGATTAAAGGAGGAGAGCATTGAAAAAAATGAGAGGGACTACAACTGGTAACAATTCCACAAGGTAATAAGAGGTCATTTGATATCAAAAACATAAAAATGGAGAAGTGGCAGTGTGGTGTCATTATAGAGTAATGAATATATGTTCCTAGCCATAAAAAAGAACTAGCATTTTAATGTAAGGCTCAGAGAAACCACAAAGCAAAAATCTAGAGCAGACACAAAACAAAGCAAAACAGGAAAACTGAGCAAATCATGACAAAACCCACCACTAAACAAAGGTGAATAGAAGCAGAATGAAAAAGAAACAATATAGACATTTTAACAATGTTTATTCTTCTGATCCAAGAGCATGGAATGGTCTTCCATCTTTTTGTGTCTTCTTCAATTTCTTTCATGAGTGTTCTGTAGTTCCTCGAATACAGATCCTTTACTTCTTTGGTTAGGTTTATTCCCAGGTATCTTATGGTTCTTGGTGCTATAGTAAATGGAATCGATTCACTAATTTCCCTTTCTGTATTTTCATTGTTAGTGTATAAGAAAGCCACTGATTTCTGTACATTGACTTTGTATCCTGCCACGTTGCTGAATTCTTGTATGAGTTCTAGTAGTTTGGGGGTGGAGTCTTTTGGGTTTTCCATATAAAGAATCATGTCATCTGTGAAGAGAGAGAGTTTGACTTCTTCATTGCCAATTTGGATACGTTTTATTTCTCTTTGTTGTCTGATTGCTGTTGCTAGGACTTCTAATACTATGTTGAACAAGAGTGGTGAAAGTGGGCATCCTTGTCTTGTTCCTGATCTCAACGGGAAGGCTGCAAGCTCTTTCCCATTGAGGATGATATTTGCTGTGGGTTTTTCATAGATAGATTTTATGAAGTTCAGGAATGTTCCCTCTATCCCTATACTTTGAAGGGTTTTAATCAGGAACGGATGCTGGATTTTGTCAAATGATTTTTATGCATCAATTGAGAGGATCATGTGGTTCTTCTCTCTTCTCTTATTGATTTGTTGTATCACATTGATTGATTTGTGAATGTTAAACCATCCTTATAGCCCAGGGATGAATCCCACCTGGTCATGGTGGATAATCTTTTTAATGTGCTGTTGGATCCTTTTTGCTAGGATCTTGTTGAGATCTTAGCATCCATATTCATCAGTGATATTGGTCTGAAATTCTCCTTTTTGGTAGGGTCTTTGCCTGGTTTGGGGATCAGGGTAATGCTGGCTTCATAGAAAAGAGTCTGGAAGTTTTCCTTCTGCTTCAATTTTTTGAAACAGCTTCAGGAGAATAGGTGTTATTTCTTCTTTAAAAGTTTGGTAGAATTCCCCAGGGAATCCATCAGGTCCTGGGTTCTTGTTTTTTGGGAGGTTTTTGATCACTGCTTCAATCTCATTACTAAATATCAGTCTATTCAGATTATCGATTTCTTCCTGGCTTAATTTTGGGAGTTTATAGTTTTCCAGGAATGCATCCATTTAATCTAGGTTGCTAAGCCTATTGACATATAACTGTTGATAATAACTTCTGATGATTGTTTCTACTTCCTTGGTGTTAGTTGTGATCTCTCCCTTTTCATTCATAATTTTATGAATTTGGGCTTTCTCTCTTTTCTTTGGATTTTCCATTAGTGGCCAATGGTTTATCAATCTTATTGATTCTTTCAAAATAACAGTTTCTAGTTTCATTGATACGCTCTACTGTATCTCTGGTTTCTACCTCATTGATCTCAGCTCTAATCTTGATGATTTCCCTTCTTATGTGTGGAGTTGGTTTGATTTGTTGTTGATTCTCCAGTTCTTTAAGGTGTACAGACAGCTGCTGTGTTCTTGACTTCTCAATTTTTTTTGAGGGAGGCTTGGATAGCTATGTATTTCCCCCTTAGGACTGCCTTTGTTAAAATGTCTATACTGCCTAGACCAATCTATACTTTTAATGCCATTCCAATAAAAATTCCACCAGTATTCTTCAAAGAGCTGGAGCAAATAATCCAAAAATTTGTATGGAATCAGAAGAGACCCCGAATCGCTAAGGAAATGTTGAAAAACAAAAATAAAGCTGGGGGCATCACGTTACTTGATTTCAAGCTTTATTACAAAGCTGTGATCACCAAGACAGTATGGTACTGGCATAAAAACAGACACATAGACCAGTGGAACAGAGTAGAGAGCCCAGATATGGACCCTCAACTCTATGGTCAATTAATCTTCGACAAAACAGGAAAAATTATACGTGGAAAAAAGACAGTCTCTTCAATAAATGGTGCTGGGAAAACTGGGCAGCTATATGTAGAAGAATGAAACTCGACCATTCTCTTACACTGTACACAAAGATAAACACAAAATGGATAAAAGACCTCAATGTGAGACAGGAATCCATCAGAATCCTAGAGGAGAACATAGGCAGTAATCTCTTCGATACCAGCCACAGCAACTTCTTTCAAGATATGTCTCCAAAGGCAAAGGAAACAAAAGTGAAAATAAACTTTTGGGACTTCATCAAAATCAAAAGCTTCTGCACAGCAAAGGAAACAATTTAAAAAAAAAAAAAAACAGAGGCAACCCACGGAATGGGAGAAGATACTTACAAATGACAGTACAGACAAAAGGTTGATATCCAGGATCTATAATGAACTCCTCAAACTCAACACACACAAAACAGACAAGCATATAAAAAAATGGGCAGAAGATATGAACAGACACTTCTCCAATGAAGACATACAAATGGCTATCAGACACATGAAAAAATGTTCATCATCACTAGCCATCAGGGAGATTCAAATTAAAACCACGTTGAGATATCACCTTACACCAGTTAGAATGGCCAAAATTAACAAAACAGGAAAGAACATGTGTTGGAGAGGATGTGGAGAAAGGGAAACCCTCTTACACTGTTGGTGGGAATGCAAGTTGGTGCAGCCTCTTTGGAGAACAGTGTGGAGATTCCTCAAGAAATTAAAAATAGAACTTCCGTATGACCCTGCCATTGCACTCCTGTGTATTTACCCCAAAGATACAAATGTCATGAAAAGAAGGGCCAACTGTACCCCAATGTTTATAGCAGCAATGGCCACAGTTGCCAAACTATGGAAAGAACCAAGGTGCCCTTCAACGGACGAATGGATAAGGAAGATGTGGTCCATATACACTATGGAGTATTATGCCTCCATCAGAAAGGATGAATACCCAACTTTTGTAGCAACATGGATGGGACTGGAAGAGATTATGCTGAGTGAAATAAGTCAAGCAGAGAGAGTCAATTATCATATGGTTTCACTTATTTGTGGAGCATAACAAATATCATGGAGGACAAGGGGTGTTAGAGAGGAGAAGGGATTTATGGTAAATTGGAAGGAGAGGTGAATCACGAGAGACTATGGACTCTGAAAAACAATCTGAGGGGTTTGAAGTAGCGGGGCGGGGTGGGAGGTTGGGGTACCAGGTGGTGCGTATTATAGAGGGCACGGATTTCATGGAGCACTAGGTGTGGTGAAAAAATAATGAATACTGTTTCTCTGAAAATAAATAAATCAATTTAATAAAAAATTTAAAAAATAAACAACAAAATCTTAATAAATTTAACGAGGGAAGGAAAAGATATGTACAACAAAATCTATAAGACTTTGCTGAAGGAAATCAAAGAAGACACAAACAAATGGAAAGACATCTCATGTCTTGTGGATTTTTTTTTTTTTGACAGAGAGATCAAAAGTAGGCAGAGAGGCAGGAAGAGAGAGAGGGCTCGATCCCAGGACCCTGAGACCATGACCTGAGCTGCAGGCAGAGGCTTAACCTACTGAGCCACCCAGGTACCCTATGTTTGTGGGTTTTTAAAAAATGATTTTACTTTATTTTTTCAGTGTTCCAAGATTCATTGTTTATGCACCACACCCAGTGCTCTATGCAATACATGCCCTCCTTAATACCCACCACTAGGCTCACCCTTCCACTCACCCCCCATCCCCCTACAACCCTCAGTTTGATTCTCAGAGTCCAAAGTCTCTCATGGTTGTCTCCTCCTCCAATCTCCCCCAATTCACTTTTCCATTACTTCTCCTAATGTCCTCCATCTTATTCCTTATGTTTCACTAGTAAGTGAAACCATATAATTGACTTTTTCTGCTTGACTTATTTCACTCAACATAATCTTCTCCAGCCCCATCCATGTTGATGCAAAATTTGGGTATTCATCCTTTATAATGGCTGGGTAATATTCCATTGTATATATGGACCACATCTTTTTTATCTGTTCATCTGTTGAAGGGCATCTCAGCTCTTTTCACAGTTTGATGATTGTGGCCATTGCTGCTATGAACATTAGGGTACATATGACCCTTCTTTTCACTACATCTGTATTTTTGGAGTAAATACCCACTAGTGCAATTCAGGGTTATAGGGTTGCTCTATTTTTTAATTTCTTAAGGAATCTCCATACATTTTCCAACATGGCTGTACCAACTTGCATTTCCACCAACAGTGTAAGAGGCTTCCCCTGTTTCCACATCTTCTCCAATACTTGTTGTTTACTGTCTTGTTGATTTTGGCCATTCTAACTGGTGTAAGGTGGTATACTACTACAAAACTACATTGAGATGTAGTTTTGATTTGAATTTCCCTGATGGCTAATGATAATGAACATTTTTTTCCTATGTCTGTCAGCCATTTGTATGTCTTCTTTGGAGAAGTGTCTATTCATGTCTTCTGCCCATTTTTTGACATGATTATCTGTTTTCTTCTGAAGCTGTTTCAAAAAATAGAAACAGAAGGAAAACTTCCAGACTCTTCCTATTAAACCAGCATTACCCTGATCCCCAAACCAGGCAAAGACCCTGTCATAAAGGAGAATTTCAGACCTATATCCCTGATGAATATGGATGCCAAGATTCTCAACAAGATCCTAGCTAATAGGATCCAACAGTACATTAAAAAGATTATCCACTATAACCAGGTGGGATTGATCTATAGGATGTAAGAGTGGCTCAACATTTGCAAATCAATCAGTGTGATAGAACAAATCAATAAAAGAAGAGAGATGAACCACATGGGCCTCTCAATTGATGCAGGAAAAAACATTTGAAAAAATATAGCATCTTTTCCTGATTAAAACTCTTCAAAGTATAGGGATAGAGGGAACATTGCTCAACTTCATAAAATCCATCTATGAAAAACTCACAGCAAATATCATTCTCAATGAGGAAAAGCTAACAGCCTTCCCACTGAGATCAGGAACACAACAAGGGTGCCCACTCTTACCACTGCTGTTCATGTCTGTGGACTGAAAGAATATATTTCATTAAATGTCCCCACTACCCAAAGCCATCTATAGTTCAATATAATCCTCATCCAAATACCAAAAGCCTACTTCACAGAAATAAAGGAAACAACCCTAAAATATATGGTTCAGTGGTTTAACTATGAATGGGTAGTTTTAAATCTCTTCATGTCAATGATGATTGTACTGGATGTTGAGCTTCATGGATGTGCAGATTAATATTTTTCATCAAATCTGGGAAGATCTTGGCCATAATTTCTTCAAAGATATTTTCTGACCTTTCCTTTACTCCTTGCACCTATGTTGGCATGCTTGATATTTTCTACAGGTATCTGAGGCTATGTTCAGTTTTCTTAACTCTTTGTCTATTTTTTTCACTGTAACTTTTTTCTATTGATCTGTCTTCATGTTTCCTGATTCTTCTGTTAGATCAAACATTTTTTTGTGATTTGGTGACTCATTAAATTTGACAAATATTTTATTTGACACATATTTTATAGCTGTTCTATTTTCTAAGTCCGGTGTCTGGATCCATTCAGACACAATTTTTATTAATTGATATTTGTTTCCTGCATGTATGTCATACTTTCCTGTTTTTTGACATATGGTACTTTTTTTTGAGAAAACTGGACATTTTAGGATTCTAGTCTTGTTTTGGAAGAGGCTGTTCTGCTTTTTTTGCTTTATTTTATTTTTAGTTTTTTTTGTATAGTGACTTACTGGAACTAACTGAATGGAGTCTATCCCCAGCATTATGCATACTCTGATGTTACTACTCAATTTTTTTTTTTTAAATTCCTGTGTTCTGTTTAAGACAAGACCAACATAGCTTAGCAGTCAGTCAATAATGGGTCAGAGGTTGTGCTTAAACCCCTTAAACAGGTAATTTTTCCACTTTTCACCCTCATAAGTTTGGCAAATAATGAAATTTTGTAACAACCATAAGTTTCGGTTTACTTTCCTCGAGTTATTTATTTTAGGGAATCACAACTATTCTGTTCTAGCAATGGACAACTTTTACTTCATGGAATGTGTTACATTTTAATCAGAGAACAATGTGAGGAAAAGGTTTTCTGAATAATTGCCAGGTCAAATTTCTGTCACATTAAACACTTATTTTCTGAACAGTGAAACTTCTCCAACAAAAGGGATTAAAGCCTTCCTTAGATCAAATTTCTTTTAAAAGAAAGGTGACAATAGGAACGATGAAACCAAAGATGAACTCTAAAGTTCCTGAGAGTCATTCTGAGAAACACAAGCTACCTTTGCCTGGTAAAGTGTTTACAGAAGAGGAGTGAGAGGAGATACGTTAGGAAGTGCCTGAGTCATGTTCCAAATCTGATAGTGTGCATGCCATGATATCAACAAATGCCAATGAGTGGTGATTTATCTGAATGCATGTGAAGAGATGTTTGTTGTTCAGGAAGAAGTAACAATAGAAGAGAAGAGCATGAAAGGTCAAGAATCCAAGTACATAGAGAGGGAACTTGAATAAACCTTCGAATGTTTATCTTTTATGACCATTCTGTTTGGAAGACAAACTGACAGGAGAGAGTGTGGAGCTCCTGAAAAAGAGGACAAGAACATACCTGAGGAGCCAACCTCAGGACCTATCTCTTGCTCAGTGACATAGTGGTATGAAGACTTTGTCAATAGTAACACAGTGGAGGGTTTTAATGGCAGGAAAATGGTGATTAGTTACTTAAAACATTTCTAAATGTGATACAATCAGCAAAATAAATGAATTATACTCCAATTTTGATTATATCTTTATTTCATTCATGTGGAACTTAGGTTGTCTAGATAGTATGGATCTAGAACATTTTCACATATACTTTAAGGATAAAGTTCTTTAAAAGAAGTTCTTTTTTAAAATATTTTATTTATTCATTTGACAGAGATTACAAGTAGGCAGAGAGGCAGGCAGAGAGAGAGGAAGGGAAGCAGGCTCCCTGCTGAGCAGAGAGCCTGACTTGGGGCTCGATCCCAGGACCCTGAGATTACGACCTGAGCTGAAGGCAGAGGCTTTAACCCACTGAGACACCCAGGTGCCCCTAAAAGAACTTGTCTGTAGTGTCATTTGTGAATATCTTCTCCCATGGGTTGCCTCTTTGTTTTGTTGACTGTTTCCTTTGCTGTGCAGAAACTTTTGATCTTGATGGAGTCCCAAAAGTTTATTTTCGCTTTTGTTTCCTTTGCCTTGGGGGACATGTCTTGAAAGAAGTTGCTGTGGCCAATGTTGGAGAGGTTGATGCTTATATTCTCCTTGAGGGTTATGATAGATTCTTGCCTCACGTTGAGGCATTTTATCCATTTTGAGTTTATCTTTGTGTATGGTGTGAGAGAATGGTCGAATTTCATTCTTCTGTATATAGTTAAATTTTCCCAGCAACATTTATTGAAGAGACTGTCTTTTTTCCCACTGGATATTTTTTCCTGCTTTGTCAAAGATTATTTGAACATAGAGTTGAGGGTCCATATCTGGACTATCTACTCTGTTCCACTAATCTATGTGTCTGTCTTTGTGCCAGTACCATGCAGTCTTGGTGATCACATCTTTGTAGTAAAGTTTGAAATCAGGCAACGTGATGCCACCAGTTTTTTCTTTTTCAACATTACCTTAGCAATTTGGGGTCTCTTCTGGTTCCATACAAATTTTAGAATTGTTTGTTCCAGCACCGTGAAAAATGCTGGTGGAGTTTTGATTGGGATGGCATTGAAAGTACAGATTGCTCTAGGCATTTTAACAATGTTCATTCTTCTGATCCATGAGCATGGAATGCTCTTCCATGTTTTTGTGTCTTCTTCAATTTCTTTCTCATGAAAGTTCCTTGAGTACAAATCCCTTGCCTCTTTGATTAGGTTTATTCCAAGGTATCTTTTGGTTCTTGGTGCTATAGAAGATATTTGCAAATGGCACTACAGACAAAGAGCTGATACCTAAGATCTATAAAGAACTTCTCAAATGCAATACACACAAAACAGATAATCATGTCGAAAAATGGACAGAAGACATGAACAGACGCTTCTCCAAAGAAGACATACAAATGGCTAACAGAGACATGAAAAAATGTTCATCGTCATTAGCCATCAGGGAAATTCAAACCAAAACTACATTGAGATACCCCCTTACACCAGTAAGAATGGCCAAAATCAACAAGACAGTAAACAACAAGTATTGGAGAGGATGTGGAGACAGGGGAAGCCTCTTATACTGTTGGTGGAAATGCAAGTTGGTACAGCCACGTTGGAAAACAGTATGGAGATTACTCAAAATATTAAAAATAGAGCTACCTGGGGTGCCTGGGTGGCTCAGTGGGTTAAGCCTCTGCCTTTGGCTCAGGTCATGATCTCAGGGTCCTGGGATCCAGCCCCACATCAGGCTTTCTGCGTAGCAGGGAGTCTGATTTCCCCTCTCTCTGCCTGCCTCTCTGCCTACTTGTGATCTCTGTCTGTCAAGTGAATAAATAAAATCTTTTTAAAAAATAGAGCTACCCTATAACCCTGCAAATGCACTACTGGGTATTTACCCCAAAGATACAGATGTAGTGAAAAGAAGGGCCACCTGTACCCCAATGTTCATAGCAGCAATGGCCACAGTTGCCAAACTGGAAAAAACCAAGATGCCCTTCAACAGATGAATGGATAAAGAAGATATGGTCCATGCCTACAAAGGAGTATTATGCCTCTATCAGAAAGGATGAATACCCAACTTTTGTATCAACATGGATGGGACTGGAAGAGATTATTCTGAGTGAAATAAGTCAAGCAGAGAAAGTCAATTATTATATGGTTTCACTTACATGTGGAACATAAGGAATAAAGTGGAGGACATTAGGAGAAGGAAAGAAGAATGAATTGGGGGAAATCAGAGGGGAGATAAACCATGAGAGACTATGGACTCTGAGAAACAAACTGAGGGTTTTGGAGGGGAGGTAAGTGGTGGGGGGTGAGCCTAGTTGTGGGTATTAAGGAAGGCACCTATTGCATGGAGCACTGGGTGTGGTGCATAAGGAGTTAATTTTGCAACACTGTAAAAAATAAAATCAAATAAAATTTTAAAAAAAGAACTTCTTGATGAAATTGGGATGTATCTTCTGATACTTAAATTTTGTATTGAAAGATCAGACAGATCCATCTCTATTCATATCAAGGCCCACAAGACATTAAGATCAGTAATTAAGAGTGTTTTTTTAAAGGTAAATATAAAATTTAAATTTTTTCATGTAAAAATTAATAGGTATTTAGTGCCAAGGTCCTTGAAAATGACATTAGAGTGGCAATTCTCAAATTCTTTTTTTGTCTGTCCCTTTTCTTGCTATTATCAACTAATGTTTTTGGATACTTTTGTGATAGAAAGTATCCATCTTCCCATGTTGTGTTTATGAAAGGAGCTCTCTGACATTGGTGCCCCTTTGATAACAAAGCCACACATGTGAGCCAGTCTTAGAAAGCTGGAGCACAGGGGAAAGAAAAGAAGATTTAGTGTTTAATACTTAATATTTTAGTTCATCACTGAAAGTTAATGCCTTCTATCGTATGAAAAATATGAGATGATTCTGGTAGAAAGGGTAAGAACTGGAATAATAGTTTCTTCTACTAACCGAGAGCTTGGGAAATTAATGACTTAGCCTCTGATCCTCAATTCCTCACGTATAAGTTGAGGATTATTATACTTTCTAAATGTAAATATTTTATTCATGTTTTATTCAAAAAAGATGGTTAAGAAACATATTCAGATGGATCAATTACCAGTGAAGTTATTTATGGGCCTTTGCCAAATCTCCCCACATTTCCAACTCCCCTTGTACCCCTACCTCGAACAATTAAGTTATAGGTAAGAAGTGTACTGTCATGGATGATATGTTTTTGTCCCCCAGAAAGTCATATGTTGAGATCATAATCCTCAACATGATGATGCTAGGAGGTGGGTTTGGGGAGGTGATGATTGGGATTAGTGCCCTTGTCCAAGATGCCTTGAGTACCCTTGTCACTTCTGCCATATGAGGTCACAGTGAGAAGACCAGGAAGGAAGGGGATTCTCTCCAGACACAAAATCCTGGTGGCATTGTCTTGGACTTCTCAACCTTTGAACTGTGAGAAGTAAGTGTCTTTTTTATAAGCCACTCAGTCTGTGCCATCTTGTGAGAGCAGCCTAAATGAACTAAGACAATCTTGCTCTTGCTATTATTTTATCAAAAACTCTAATCCAGGAAAAAGCAAAAAATTATTTAGCAGTGCATGTGGCACATCCTTTTGTGGTGGTTGCACAGATGTTGTCCTGCATTTCAACTGTAACAGCAAAACTACCTCAAGTTAAAACAATTCTGAAGGTGCTGAAGAGCAGCCCCTTGTTGCTATTTTGTGCTGCAATGAGTAATACTGTTTTGAACATGTAAGTACAAATCTTTGAGTAGACACGCATTTACCTTCCTTTTGGGTAGACTGCTAGATGTGGAAATGCAAATCTGTTTACCAAGAGGAGTACTATTACTTCTCTACATCCTTGTAATGTTTGTTATTGTCTGGCCTTTTTAATATAGCTATTCTTGGGGGTATGAAGTAGTATATCATTGTTGTCTTACTTTTCATTTCCCTAATAACAAAGCGGTGCTGATCACCTTCTCATGTGTTTCTAATCATTTGTATATCTTGCCAAAGTATCTATTCAACATTTTGCCTTTTTTTTTTTTTTTTAAGCAAGAGGGAGTATACCCACACATGAGCAGGGGTGGGGGACAGAGGGTGAGACAGAGATAATCTTAATCAGGCTCCATGCCCACTGTGAACCTTAAACTCACAACCTGAGATCATGACCCTGAGCTGGGCATGAACTCACAACCCCGAGATCATAACCCGAGCTGAAATCAAGTCTGATGCTTAACTGACTGAGCCACACAGGTGCTTCTACATTTTGCCCATTTTTAAAAATTTAAATTCAATTAATCAACATATAGTGTATTATTAATTTCAGACAAAGTTTTGTGATTCATCAGAAGCATATAACACCCAGTGCTCATTATATCAAGTGTCCTCCTTAATGCCTATCATCCAATTACCTAATCCCCTCCACCTCCCATCCAGCAACCCTCATTTTGTTTCCTATGACTAAGAGTATCTTGGGACATCTGGGTGGCTCAGTTGGATAAGCGTCTAACATCAGCTCAGGTAATGAGTCCAGGGTCCAAGAATCAAGTCCTGCATTACTGAGCAAGGAGCCTTCTTCTCCCTCTCCCTCTGTGTCCTCACTTCTCTCTCTCTTTCTTTCTGACAAATAAATAAATAATCTTTGGAGGGGAAAAAAAGCATATCTTATGGTTTGTCTCCCTCTCTGATTTGGTCTTACTTTCTTTTTTACCCCCTTCCTTTATAATCCTCTGTTTTGTTACTTAAATTCCACAAATGAATGAGATCCTAGGATAACTGTCTTTCACTGATTGACTTATTTCACTTAGCACAGTACCCTCTAGTTCTCTCCATGTACTTTATGAGACAAGATTTCATTTTTGGTGGCTGAGTAGTACTTCACTGCATACATATATACCACCTCTTCTTTATCCATTCAACTGTCAATGACATCTGGGATCTTTCCATGGTTTGGCCTCTGTGGAAATTACTGCTATTAACATTGGGGGGCAAGTGCCCCTTCGAATCACTATTTGTATTCTTCAAGTAGGGCAATTACTGGGTCAGAAGATAGCTCCATTTTCAAATTTGAAAGTAACCTCCATACTGTTTTCCAGAGAGGCTGTACCACTTTGCATTCCCACCAACAGTGTGAGAGAGTTCCCCTTTCCCCATCCTCACCAACACCTGTCAATCCCTGACTTACTAGTTGAGCCTTTCTGACTGATGGGAGGTGAAATCTCATTGTATTTTTTATTTGTGTTTCCCTGATGTGCAGTGGTGTGAAGCATTTCTTCATGTGTCTGTTGGCCATTTCTGTGTCTTCTTGGGGAAATCTCTGATCATGTCTCTGCCCATTTCATTACTGGATTATTTGTTTGGAGGGTGTTGAGTTTGGAAAGTTCTATATAGATTTAGATTACCAACCCTTTATCTGATAAGACATTTGCAAATATCTTCTTCCATTCTGTTGGTTGTCTTTGGGTTTTGTCCAGTTTCCTTTGCTGAGCAAAAGCTGTTTATCTGGGTGGAGTCCCAGTATTCACTTTTGACTTCTGACCTGTGTGAAGTGGTATCTCACGGTGGTTTTGGGATTTGAGTTTTGCCGATGCTGAGTGACGTTGAGCAACTTTTTCACATGTCCATTGGCTATTTGTATGTCTTTTTTGGAGAAATGTCTGTGCATGTCTTCTGCTTATTTCTTGATTTGATTATTTTTGGGTGTTGAGTTTGATAAGTTCTTTCTTTTTTTAAGAATGTTATTTATTTATTTAAGAGAGAGATGGGGGTGGGGGAGAACTGGCACTGGGAAGGTCAGAGGAAGAAGCTCCTCACTTATCCCTGATAAGTTCTTTATATAGATTGTGATACACTAGCGCTTTATCTGAGAGGACATTTGCAAATATCTTCTCCCATTCTGTTGGTTGTCTTTTGGTTTTCTCCACTGTTCCCTTTGCTGTGCTAAAGCTTTTGATCTGGATGGAGTCCCAATAGTTCATTTTTGGCATTGTTTCCCTTGCCTTTGGAGACGTGTCTAGCAAGAATTGGCTGGGTCGAGGACACAGAGTTTGCTGCCTGAGTTCTCCTCTAGAATTTTGATGGATTCCTGTCTCACATTTAGGTCTTTCATCCATTCTGAGTCTAAATTTGTGCATGGTGTAAGAAAGTAGTCTAGTTTCATTCTTCTGCATGTCTCTGTACAATTTTCCTTACACCATTTGTGTAAAAACACCATTTTTACACAGTGCTTCAGAAGCATAGGTATTAGATTTCAGTTATTTTACTGCCTCAGAAAGGGATTCCCTATTGCCTTCTATGGGCTTTTTTCAAGCCTGGCCTGTATCTTTCTAATCATTGTTTTGAACTCTAGTTCTGGTATCTCACACTTGTATACTGATTAGGTCCCTGGCAAATCAGGACCGCCTCTTGTTCTCTTGCTCGAGGTGAGTAGTTCCATCGTGTCATTCTGTCCAGAGAAGAAGAGATGAATGACAGAACAAGATACTAAAATGGCAAGAGCAAATACACCAGAGAAATATATACTAAACAGACTAGTGGAGATCAAAACTGGAAAAAAAAATACCATCAAGTTGTTGAATCATCCAGAGCAATACACTCCATCCTGTGTGTATTTTGATCTATCTTGATCCCAAAATTGTAAAGAAAGAGAAATGGATATATGTACTAAAGTAATGTTAAGTATGGTGAAAGGATAGAATGCAACTGTAAAACTGAAGATTAAAAGACGAAAAAAAAAAAAAAAAAGAAAGAAAAAAGGACTGTAAACCGACCGGTGAACAGAGCAGCAATACACTGTATCCTGGGTGTATTTTGGTCTGTTTGTTAGAAGAAACTGCATCTTGTTGAAAAGAAAGAAGAAAAAAATTATGTATATACAAAAAGAAAATTAAATACTTTGAAAGGATAGAATGAAAACGAAAAAAAGACTTAAGAGAGTTGATCGAGTAAGAAATTGATTGGAAGGGACGCCTGGGGGCTCAGTTGGTTGAGCGGCTGCCTTCGGCTCCCGTCATGATCCCAGCGTCCTGGGATCAAGTCCCACATCGGGGTCCTTGCTTGGCAGGGAGCCTGCTTCTCCCTCTGCCTCTGCCTGCCACTCTGTCTGCCTGTGCTTGCTCTCGCTTCTCTCTATGACAAATAAATAAATAAATAAAATCTTAAAAAAAAAAAAAAGAAAGAAATAGATTGGAAAAAGAAGGGAAAAAATTAAAATTGATAGACTAAATAATCATGGGCACAAAAAGTGTGGATTTTAATATGCCATTTTGGACTAGTGGTGGAGTTTTGCAGTTCTTTGTGACCAGCAAACTTGATCTTAGCTGGAAATTCTTTCTGATCATCTGGGGGAGGGACCTCCTGGAGTGATTCTCAGGTGTCTTTGCCCCTGGTGGAACTTCCCTGCCCTTCCCACAGGCCAAGTTAAATAAGGGGCTCTGGACTGGTCTTTGTGGCTTTTGTTCTGTAAACACTCTCCATGTGCAGCTCTAGTGGATGGGAATGAAATGGCAGCCTCCCAATATTGATCCAGCCTCCATCCAAGGAGAGAGCTTGAGAGCTCAGGGCCCCACTCCTCATTGTACCCTTAGGGAAAAAGCCACAATCACTCCTTTCTCCCTGGTCTCCATCTGCTCTCTGGGCTCTCCCAGCCTGTGAACCAGCGTTTCTATCTTAGACAGACAACCCCATATCGAGTCTCCAAACCCTGCAGACTCCTGTGGTGTGTTTCTGCCCCACTCCTTGCAGGGGAGGATGGGAGTGGCTCGCCAGTTCTGCCATTTGTCGGGCCCTGCTCAGACAGCAGGGCTCGGACCGTCTGGTGGTTTCTGGTTTATGGCAACTCCGAGCTGAGTCCTGGGCTCACTGATTGCAGCTGGCTTCCCCCATCCAATGCCTGGGAGCTCTGCCACACTCAGGCACCCCGGGTCTTCCCGTGACCCTGCGGATCCTGAGAGCACACTGTCCCAGTGAGGGTTTCGCCCCCACTTAGCACCCAGAGGAGGCTTCTAAAACTTCCAGTTTTGTGCTCTGCTGCTCTATCACTTTCTGGTAGCCAGCTCATAGAGGCCACCCCCACCCCCGCCCCTGCCCCATGGTTAATCTCCCCATATATCACCTCGGATTCACTTCTCTGCACCTCCTACCTTGCAGAAAGTGGTCACTTTTCTATTTGTAGGGTCGCAGCTATTCTTTTCTTTGATCTCTCGTTGAGTTCACTGGTGTTCAGAAGGATTTAATAGCTATCGGCTGAGTTTCTAGGACCAGGCAAAACTACGGTTAAGGTCTCCTACTCTTCCACTATCTTGGGCTCCTTCCTCTCAGCTCTAGGACCTTTGTCCCTCAAGATATTTTTGAAACCTTACCATTATTTCCCCATCTTTTGTTAAGTGGGAGATGCACGAAATTATGCATTCCCAGCCCACATCATTCCCCATCTCCTTTTTTTCTTTTTGTACCAAGTGCTTTGCCCGAAAAGGGTGACAGGAAACAAAAGCCTGTAAATACATAGTGTATATTTTTGGGAGCATTCTCTATCTCTGTTACCCTGACTTAGGCCCTAAAGAAGCACCAAGTTAATATCCTTCCCATTTATGTATTTCTATGTACTTGTACTCTAGGTGTCATTCGTGAAAATCTTTCCTATTTTGTTAGAATTCAATGGTCTCTCTAAAATTGCTCCCTACAGTTCTGGAAGTGTGTGACCTGTTTTTATATATAATCATACACTGTCTACCTTTGCTGCCAGATATGTATGATTCCTGAAGGACAAACATTGTGAACTACTGGAGGTCATTTGCCAAGCTTGTGTTGTAACAGTAATCATGGGCAAGCACATAAATATTGAACCCCCCATTCTCCTTTTTCCTGAATCCAAGAATGCATCACTTTGCTTCTTGGCAAAGATATCTCTGGACTTTGTGACAGTACAATCCATGAACTCATACTTTGTATCCATAAGAGCCATTCTGGATCCCTCTTCCTGGTTTTACCCCCCAGTAGGAAATGTTCATGTAACCCTTTCCTTGGGTTTGCCTTAGGCCACTATGTATCCACTTTTTTCCTATGGCATCCTTGCTGGCACAAAAATATGAGGTAATGCAGAATCCAGAGGCATTGTGCAAAGCTGCCGGTGGCAAATACGGAATGCTTTGGGAGGTGGAGGCCAGGAAACTCGGAAAGTCCTGTTGAACACCCAAACTATGGTGAAGGGATTGAGTCACATATATCTGGTGCCAAATGTAAGGGGGCACCCAAATCTCAGTAATTGGGATAAATTATGTTTTAATGCAGTCCTTAAAAAAATAAAAATTAGTGTAGATAAAAATCTATGGTAAGTAAAATGTCTACTTATTAGATTGGGCAGTGCTTTTGATTTGAGAGACAATATCCTTGTCACTATGATTTGCAATTCTAACTTGGTATCCTTTTCCAATACTTTTTTAAAAGACTTATTTATTTGAGAGAGAGCATGTTGGGGAGAGAGAAGGAGAGGGAATCTGAAGCAGACTCCCAGCTGAGCAGAGAGCTCATATGGGGCTCCATCTCACCACCCTGAGATCAAAACCCAAGCTAAAACTAGGAAGCTGACACTCCTCTGACTGTGCCACCAGACGCCCCTCCAATATCCTTGAACTTCCTCCAGCAAAATGATATCTCACTTCCTACTCTACTGAATGGCTATATCACAAAGACTGGAAGTAACTCACATTAGTGAGGAAATGGAGTAATGGGAATCCTTTCCAGTGGTGCTGATGTAAAGGTAGAGTCATTGGAAAAGCAGTTTGTCATTTCAGCTTGGAGGTGTCTACCGAAAAGAAATGAAACCCTATGTGCCTTCAAGGACTTGTTCACGAATGTTCATAGTGTTATCATTCAGAGTAGCCAAAAGTAGAAGTTATGGATTTAGAAGGTACAAGGACAGCAAAGCACATGGAAGGATTCATGCTGGAGCCTGGCACATATTGACTATATAGCTGAAAATGGCTAACTCTTGTATAATCAATATGTTTAAGGGCTGTCTGGGTGGCTGAGTCATTTAAGTGTCTGCTTTCGGCTCAGGTCATTTCCTCAGGGTTGGGCTCCTTGCTCAGCAAGGGTTCTGCTTCTCTCTATCACTCTGCCCCTCCCTCCTGCTCATGCGTGCTCTCTCTCTCTCTCTCTCTCTCTCTCTCAAATAAATAAATAAAATTTTTTAAAAAATTAATATGTTTAAAGAAGCAAATCTTACAGTGATTCTGTGTCATTTTAATGTTTTTTTTAATTAACCTATAATGTATTATTTGACCCAGGGATGCAGGGCTGTGAATCATCAGGCTTAAACATTTCAGAGCACATCGCACATACTGTCCTCAATGTCCATAACTCAGCCACCCTAACCCTACCCCTCACCCTCCAGCAACCCTCAATTTGTTTTGTGAGATAAAGACTCTCTTATGGTTTGTCTCCCTCCCGAGCCTATCTTGTTTCACTTTTTCCCTCCCTGCTCCCCACGATCCCCCACCCTGCTTCTCAAATTCTTCATATGAGAGTTATCATATGATAATTGTCTTTCTCTGACTGACTTATTTCACTTAGCATATAACACCCTCTAGTTCCATCCATGTCATTGCCAATGGCAAGACTTCGCTTTTGATGGCTGCATAATATTCCATTGTATATCTATACCACATTTTCTTTATCCATTCATCTGTTGATGGACATCTAGCTTCTTTCCATAGTTTGGCTAATGTGGACATTGCTGCTATAAACATTCAGGTGCACAATACCTAATAGTGCAATTGCTGGGTTATAGGGTACCTCTATTTTCAACTTTGTGAGAAACCTCTGTACCATTTTCCAGAGTGGTTATATCAGCTTGCATTCCCACTACCAGTGTAGGTAGGAGAGGTCCCCTTTCTCCACAGCCTCACCAACAACTGTCTTTTCCTGACTTGTTAATTTTAGCCATTCTGACTGGTGTGAGGTGGTATCTCACTGTGGTTTTATTTGTCTTTCCCTAATGCCAAGTAATATTGAACACTTTCTCATGTGTCTGTTTGCCATTTGGATGTCTTCTTTGCTTAAATATCTGTTTTTGTCTTCTGCCCATTTCTTGATTGGATTACTTGTTCTTTGCATATTGAGTTTGATAAGTTCTTTATAGATTATGGATACTAGCTCTTTACCTGATATGTCATTTGCAAATATCTTTTCCCATTCTGCCAGTTGTCTTTGGTTTTGTTGACTGTTTCCTTTGCTGTGCAAAAGCTTTTGAACTTGATGAAGTCCCAGAAGTTCATTTTTGCCCTTGCTTCCTTTGGTTGTTCCGGCTGAGGTCAAAGAGTTTGCTGCCTATGTTCTCCTCAAGGATTTTGGTGGATACCTATTTCACATTGAGGTCTTTCATCCACACAGTTTCATTTGTAAGGGCTATGGAGAAACAGACCTCCTGGTGTCTTAGTGGAATGGGGATGAAGCAGACAGGCTTGAGTCATGTTAAATCAAAGACCCAGTTTCAACCCAGTTCAATCCCTAATGGGAAATTACAAGCTAAAAGAGGGGTATTAAGGATTTTTCATTTCTAGAGTGAAACAGAGCAGGTTCTGAATCAGAGGGCTAACACTACTTAGTTGCCCAGGGAAATTTCTTTTCTCCTCTACACCTCTTGCTTTCCCAGCTCTGAAAGATCACCTACCTCATCAGGGTTTTGTTAATCATAAAGGGGTTAATGTATATGTAATTCTAAAGGCAATATCTTGCATACAGAAGGTGTCAATATTTAATTACTTTTGAGCACAAGATTTCCTACCATCTCCCCCACACAAATCCTAGCTTGAGAAGAAATAAGGAGAAAGGAAGAGAAAAGGGAGGTCTCCCTCCAGTCATATATCCCCCTTCTAAGCCCATAGCTGTGGAAATTAGGAGCCCTGGGAAGAAAGGATTCTGGAAGGCAGGAAGTGGTATACCAGGAGCCACCCTGGAAGAGGAGAAATCCCTCCCGATGCAAGGACCAGGGCCCTTTATATTCTTGTGTCAAGCTGCAACTCAGGAAAGAAATGAGGTGTGTTTCTTAGAAACAATAAAGAGAGCAAGGTTCAATGGAAGTCAAGACACATAAGGCAGCCAGCAACCCCAAGCTGGGCACAAAAAAGCAGACATATGTCAGCTGGTCTGCAGAATCTGATAGGTGACCGCACCCACACCCCCACACTCCTGCAGGCCGCACTGACTGCCTTGTTTCCACTCAGCCAGCCTTACTACCAGAAACCCAGAAGATACGTGAACAGGCAAAGCTCCAGGAGCAGTGATCAGCAGTTGGAAAACATAACTCAAAAATATGCTCCTCCCATATTACGTTTAGGGAAATATTTCTATTGGTGAAAGACAACTATCATATGATCTCCCTGATACAAGGAGGTGGAGATGCAAAGTATGGGGTTTGGGAGGTAGGAAAAGAATAAATGAAAGCAGATGGGATCGGGAGGGAGACAAACCATAAGAGACTCTTAATCTCACAAACTGAGGGTTGCGGGCAGGGTGGGGGAGGTGGGGGGGAGGAGTGTAGGGAGAGGGGGTTGGGCAATAGACATCAGAGAGAATATGTGCTATGGTGAGTGCTGTGAAGTGTATAAACTTGGCAATATACAGACATGTACCCCTGGGGCTAATAATACATTATATGCTTATTTAAAATTAAAGAAAAATTAGTTAAAAAAAAAAAAAAACTCCTCCTCCCAATAGCTACAAATACCACAGAGGCCTGCTTAGGATAAACTGCACAGGAGATAAGTGAGGCTTGTATGAGACCCATGCATCTGTACCAAATGACAGGAAAGAAAACACAAATTAATGCTGAGGGTACAATATCTTTGAATGGGAAGATAATCCATTAGTGGTAATGTCAGTTTTTAAATGACTTTTTAAAAATAAATCAGTACTCAGCAACATTCTAACACAACTCATTATGACAGTTGATTAGCTTCTTTGAGAAATTACGGTGTGGTTGTGAGAAACATATAACAGCAGAAAAATAGGTCCTTTTGCCCGAGTCTGCTCATGTGCATGGAACTGATGGGAATGAGGTCATGTCTCTTTGAATTTATTGAAATACCTTTTTAATATGGTGGCTCTTTGATAAATGGTCTTGGGTCAATTTTTTGTGTGTGAGAAAAATATAGTTGTCTTAAACATAAGAGAAAGAAAAATAAGATTTATGAATGCATGAAGATACTCGTGTTGGCAACCCTCAAAGTCAAACACAAAACCTAGAAGCCATATGAATGAAAGGTTGACTTACTATGTAAAATATAAACCTGACATATGAAGAAAGGCCATAAGTACCCTTTTTATAAATGGCAAGGCTTCTATTACAAGATGTAAATTGATCACATGCTATGACCTCCTATTTGGCCGAAGACCTTTGGAATTTCTGGATATAAAATAAAAAACTCTTCCCTAATTATATGCCAAAACCAAGAGGAAACCCTCTCCTGAACAGGCACTGGGGGATCCCTGCCAATGGACAACAGGCCACAGATGGCAAATGATGGAGAGTTGGATATTCATAGTTATTCATCACTCAGGTTTTACAGTAATGATTCAGTGACAGTCAAAGATGAACGTGGACAATTCAATATGTTTCCTTCGACAGTGCTTTTTTAGGGGATCTGTGCTTTGCTTCACATTCTAGTCTTCATTCATGTCCCAGATGAACTCCAGGGGAAAATCCTTCATCTCCCTTTGGAAAATCTTGTCAAACCTTTCATTCTGCTCAACAGTCAGGTGATTTTTCCAGTCTCCGATGGTACCTGGGAGGAAAAAGAAGGCAACTACATCCGTGAAGATTCTATGGAAGAGGGGGCTTGATACCTTAGTGGTATTGGGAGAAGCATTTCTGGCACTCTCATTTTTCTCCCCAAAAGGCCCCCCACTGACTCCTGCACATGGCCACACCCCGTCACTCTCTCACCTCCTGGCCAGGGGGCAAACTCATCCTGGCAGTTCTGCTGTAATCAAAGATCATTAGCCTATCACTCGGCATCAGGGAAATATAAATCAAAACCACAATGAGATACCACCTCACACCAGTCAGAATGTCTAAAATCAACAAGTCAGGAAATGACAGATGCTGGCGAGGATGCGGAGAAAGGGGAACCCTCCTACACTGTTGGTGGGAATGCAAGCTGGTGCGGCCACTCTGGAAAACAGCATGGAGGTTCCTCAAAATGTTGAAAATAGAACTGTCCTATGACCCAGCAATTGCACTATTGGGTATTTACCCTAAAGATACAAACGTAGTGATCCTAAGGGGCACGTGCACCCGAACGTTTATAGCAGCAATGTCCACAATAGCCAAACTATGGAAAGAACCTAGATGTCCATCAACAGATGAATGGATCAAGAAGATGTGGTATATATACACAATGGAATACTATGCAGCCATCAAAAGAAATGAAATCTTGCCATTTGCAACAACATGGATGGAACTAGAGCGTATCATGCTTAGCGAAATAAGTCAAGCAGAGACAGACAACTATCATATGATCTCCCTGATATGAGGAAGTGGTGATGCAACATGGGGGCTTAAGTGGGTAGGAGAAGAATCAATGAAACAAGATGGGATTGGGAGGGAGACAAACCATAAGTGACTCTTAATCTCACAAAACAAACTGAGGGTTGCTGGGGGGGAGGGGGGTTGGGAGAAGGGGAGTGGGTTTATGGACTCTGGGGAGGGTATGTGCTTTGATGAGTGCTGTGAAGTGTGTAAACCTGGCGATTCACAGACCTGTACCCCTGGGGATAAAAATATATGTTTATAAAAAATTAAAAAATTAAAAAAAAAGACATAGGAAGAGATTAAGTGAAGGAAATCCTAATTTAGAAAAATCAAAGTGCATATTTCTTGCTACTTGACATAGAGGCATAGAACCCTATGATCAAATGCAAAATTTATGTCTCTAATTCGGTATTATACATTATTTGTGTGCTAAAATCATATCATTTAGAATGATGGTATAAAAATAAAAGAAATATTTAACATGTTCAAATATATAAGTTATGTATGAAGTTATTAATTTATAATCCCAGTCACCAGAAGTATGAGATATTGAGACAAATGAGATATTCCTATACTTTTTTATGATGTAAGAATCTGGTTTCCTAGAGGACACATGACAGTCCTGCCCAAGAACAAAAGTGCAGTGAATGTGTGTTCTTTTTTTTAAATTAATTAATTTTCAGCATAACAGTATTCATTATTTTTTCACCACACCTAGTGCTCCATTCAATCCGTGGCCTCTAGAATACCCACCACCTGGTACCCCAACCCCCCCCCCCCCCCCCGCCACTTCAAACCCCTCAGATTGTTTTTCAGAGTCCATAGTCTCTCATGATTCACCTCCCCTTCCAATTTACCCCAACTCCCTTCTTCTAACTCCCCATGTGCTCCATGCTTTATGTTATGCTCCACAAATAAGTGAAACCGTATGATGACTCTCTGCTTGACTTATTTCACTCAGCATAATCTCTTTCAGTACCGTCCATGTTGCTACAAAAGTTGGGTATACAGCAAAGGAAACAGTCAAAAAAACAAAGAGGTAACCCATGGAATGGGAGAAGATATTTGCAAATGACAGTACAGACAAAAGGTTGATATCCAGGATCTATAATGAACTCCTCAAACTCAACACACACAAGACAGACAATCATATAAAAAAAATGGGCAGAAGATATGAACAGACACTTCTCCAATCAAGACATACAAATGGCTATCCGACACATGAAAAAATGTTCATCATCACTAGCCATCAGGGAGATTCAAATTAAAACCACATTTGAGATATCACCTTACACCAGTTAGAATGGCCAAAATTAACAAGACAGGAAACAACATGTGTTGGAGGGGATGTGGAGAAAGGGGAACCCTCTTCCACTATTGGTGGGAATGCAAGTTGGTGCAGCCTCTTTGGAGAACAGTGTGGAGATTCCTCAAGAAATTAAAAATAGAACTTCCCTCTGACCCTCCAATTGCTCTCTTGGGTATTTACCCCAAAGATACAGATGTAGTGAAAAGAAGGGTCATCTGTTCCCCAATGTTTATAGCAGCAATGGCCACGGTCGCCAAACTATGGAAAGAACCAAGATGCCCTTCAACAGATGAACGGATAAGGAAAATGTGGTCCATATACACTATGGAGTATTATGCCTCCATCAGAAAGGATGAATGTGTGTTCTTAAGTCAACCCTGGAGGAGCTTGAGGGTAAAGCACAGAGAAGGAAGAGCAGCCAGTGAGGGCCACAGCTGTCATTAACTCTGCAACAGGAGCTGAGCACATGCTAATGAGGGAAAGCAGACTAACACTAAATGAACAACCATTTGTGGAGACATTGTGCTAGGAATCGGTAGATTGTCAGGGGGCCATGAGGAAGACCTCATGACTATAAGTCACTCATTAGATTTATTCAGCGAACAAATAGCAGAGTCTCCTTGTAGAACACCAGAAGAAATCATAGGAAATCATCTTTCTAGCCAAATGAACAGGCCCATGAGGGCCCATGATCTTAGGAGAGTCCACCAACAAACTTAGAAGCTACACTCTAGCCCATTGCTACCAGAGTGCAACTTGGCCGCTCACTGTTCACCCTCACCTTTGCGAAGAAAATGACCTTTTGCATTTGGCCCAAATGCAATGGCTTTTATATTGTCATAATTTGCTAGTGGGTCATCCTTCATGTTCTCAAATGTGGCCTGTCTCACAACTGCATCGATATCCTCGGCACTCAATACTTTCCCCAGAATCTTGCAGATTTTTAACACAGAACATCTGGGATCCTGAAATAAATCAGAGTATGGTAAATTATGCAATTATAAGAAAGAAGACTTCAACAAAACTCACAGCTAAGTATTCTTATGGGAGTGAAAAATGCAGATACTTATGCTGGCTAGAAAAATGGAGTTGCACCATGAGAAGTGACTTGCTTATTCCTTCTTGGTAAATTCATCTTCCACTGTGCAGTGTTTTAGAGCACATTTGAGTTCATTTAGGAACACTCATATTCATTCTATCTGCATTAACTCAGCAAAAATTGGGAGCAGATACCTATGTCAGACACTGTCCATGCAATGGAGCAAGGGCACAGAGGCACAACAGAGAATCAGTGCTGGGAAATCATTACACAGACCTATGGGCAGAATTCAGAGAAAGTTTCAACAAAGACGACAAATTTGTCCTGAGAGTTCAAGCAAAAAGAGGTGTTTTCTAGATAGTCACACTGAAGGGGTGGAGTCCAGACAAAAGAAAGAATATACGCAGTGTTGGTGTTGCATGGAAGGTATGAGATACCAGGTCAGGTGACTGTCAGAATTTCAGCTTCCCTGGTGGAGCTTCATAGGCTCATGTGAGAAAGTGGTGAGATGAGGCCAGAAGCAGTGGAGAGGCCATAATGTGGGGAAGGTTACAGATAGGACACGGACCTGAATCTCACTTTGGTAGGTGTTACAGACTCAACAAGATTCTAGGAAGGGTGTCATCAGCTTGGGGCAGGGGTAACAGAAACCAGGGACAAATACTCAGCAGGTAGCAGCCCTTAATCGTGCCTGGCTTGCAGCTCCTTCTCCTCTTCCGTGTTTAGAGATCCCTGGTGGTGTTCGGGCAGCAGTGCCCAGTCCCTGTCCGGTAATGATCCTGATTGATCGAAGATCCTCAGGGTAATCCCATTGCCCTCTAGGAGATATTCACCTGGGTTGGTCACATGACCCAATTTTGGTATTGAAACAGAAAGATGAAGTCAAACAGAAGCTTAAAAGAGTGATTTTCCTTCTAGTGATGAGATGAGAGCAAAGCAAGGCAAGGAAGTCCTTCTTGTCCCACTTCCTTCTCTTTCTGCCATACATGCTGTCATCTGAGGACATCACTTTGGAGCCCTCATCCTGCTACTATGAGGGGAGACATCATTGCCACACTAAATATGATAGGAAGGAAAGAGAGAAAATGCCTGGGACATTCACGACATGCTGGAGTTGCTACAAACAGTAATCAGGATAACCTGCCTCTGGGATTCAGTCAATAAGTAGTAGAAGTTCTTCTGTTTTAAGGTGTTCATAATTGACTACTGGGATCTGGATTCCTTCTAATCATAACACAGACATTTCACTTAATTTTTCCTGCAGGGCTTAACTATACACAGTACAGATGAGTATAAAATTTCCCAGGAGATGCATCCCAGAACAATGAATATAACATCAAGCATGCTAATAGAATCAATAATGCAAAAATTAGATTACATAATCCACAAAAGACTGACCAATAATCTGGCTCACAATAATCAAACAGGTGCATACCCATAAGGATAAATAGACAATGCCTCACACACAGTTACTTTTGGAAAAAAAGTCCCAGGTAATTAGTTGTAAATGACCACCTGGTAATCAAGGTACAGAAGTGATAGAAGAAAAATGTCTCCTGTACATTTACTCCGGGATCTCAAATTTGGTATTGTTTTTGGGTGTTCTACCCATGAACCATCAATTCATTCGATCAGGGTGCCTTTCAGCTGCGACAAAGTCTCTGACATCATGTTTCTCACCTTCTTCATCTCCTCATAGGTCATGAACTGAATGTTGAAGAGGCTTCTGTGCTCATACCAACCTTTGATGTGGTCAAACCAAAGGCTTCCCACCACTGGGGGAGAAACAGATACATATTTAGGTAAATATGTTGAACAGGTTGAAAAGAAGCTACAGTTGTGGGAGGTGCAGGAATCTTTAGTAACAAAGAAGGGAAAGGAAGTTTGTTTGCAGATATCAGATTTCCCCTAGCTCCTGGCTCTGGGAGAACTATCCACCTTCTAGAAAACAATTCCATAAACTCGGAACAATCGGTCTCTTAAAAATGCAATTCATATAGACAGAAATCATCTTCCCAAGGGAGAGAAAAACTGAACCCAGGAAACAGAAGAAAGAATCTTCTCCTTTTGTTCCTCCTGCTGTCCACAAAGACACAGGGAGTTATTTCCTTGATGTATGCAACATGAAGGCTCCCTGATGGGTCACTTGAATTCTGCACAGAGACTAATGTTAGTTAACTCTCCTGTTCCAGATCATCATCTCTACCTCCCTAGGCCTTTCCCCTGCTCAAACAGCCACACTGGCACCTCAGAAAAGAATGCAAAGAGCACATGGCTATCTCCCGTGATAGAGTAGGCAATGCTTGATCATGGGGTTGTGAGTTGGAGCCCCACAGTGGGCATAGAGATTACTAAAAAGTAAATAAAAATTTAATAAAAGTAAAAAAAAAAAAAGAAAGGAATGTAGAACACAATTCTGTCAAATAGATCTCCCCATGCAATATGCAGGTACAGCCCAATCCTGTGATCTAAATTGAGATGCTTCTCTCTGAGCTAGAGTCGAAAATTGTAAGCTTATGAATCCTCTTTGTCATGGTTAGATGTAAATATTTTATGATGATATAACTGCAACTTGTCAGTCTCCTGAGAGGGAGCAGGAGTAAGCAAAATTTGTATCAATGGCTTGTCATGGTCATCCAAGACAACCCTACCAACTGGCTTGATACATTGATTACTGACCCCTGTTCAACTATCTCGTCATACTCTCTCTGCCAAATTCACTAAGTTAAACATTTACCACAGGATGCCAAATGAATTACTTATGGTATAAATTATAGTTACCTCTTCCTTCGAGAAATTGTTTCATAAATTCCTCAAAGGTACCTGTAAACTGTAACATTACATTCTTTGCAAAGTGAAAATATGAGCACATAACATCCTTAGGGTTTCTGTATACATAAATGATCTGGAAAGAAAGGAGGCATTCATTATTTCTGAGGCTTTCATTCTCTCATATTTTTACCCTACTACTTTCCAATCGGATGAAGCCCCTTCTCTTAACTTTACACTTTCCTAATATGTCATGTATAAACTCAGCCCTCTTTGTATTTTGGGTTTCCCCTTCTCAACCATGCCTCTCCCTATCAATTACTCCTCAAGACACACCTCCCATGGTACCTCTTCTCAACTCACCCTGACAGAAAGCAACAATAGTCTCTTATCCCTACAGCAACAAGCTAATACATGTGGCAATACCCCAAAGCTATAAGAATGTGTAACAGTAGGGAAAACTTACTAAGATAGTTTCAAATCATCTTAGAAAATTCAGAGTGTGTTTTTTATCCTTCAGCATATGGCTTACATAGTTCTTATTTATATATCTTCATTGTGTAAACTACAGGTACTTTTCATGCAGTAGTTACTTCAGTATTTTTTGCATTGGAGGAATATAGGATTCATTTTAAAAGTTGTTTACTTTTGACATTAGAATATAAAATATCATCAATCTCTGTCCAACCCACATTTAAGTGGCTTATTCACTGTGTGTACAGAATATTCAGGGGCCCTGGATGAAACCCAAGGCTTGTATTTTCACTGTGCAATGGTATGTATATATTGTGTGACTCTTTTGGGAAGCATCTAGGAAAGCTTTCAGTCACCTACTGCCTCCCTGCACATTGCCTGGAGCCAACCTTAAGCTAGGCGATGGGAAGATGATGTGAGCACTAAGTGGCCCCACTGTACTGGAAATAGAGTCCTTCCCTCATCAGGATTACCTGATATCAACAAAGTGACTGATAATATCAACTGTCAGCAGTGGTTGATACCTCTGTAATGAAAGAAAAGATCCTCCTAAACATGAAGGAAGAAGTTCTTTTCATTCCCTTGCTGTGACTCTTCATGCCTCCTGCTTATGCCTTGAGAATAGCTTCTTGTCATTAATCTTTATGCTTAGAGAAGTAAATAGTGACTTGTGCACAATGGTACAACTGAGTCACTTATGCCACATGTCCTGATCCTAACCCTCTTGGGTAGATAATGATGCTTTTGTTAACACAGGGGACCTGGGAAGTGGAGTGGTTTGAAAATGAAATCAAAACGCCATTAGGATATTGGAGTTCACGTTTGGATAATAGAGTCCCGAGAAACATTCTACAGTCTCTGTAGAACTAATATAAGAAGTAGTAAATAAGTTTATAGCAATCTAGGATTAAAGGGAGAAATCAACTACATATACATAGTATTTAAAGTCTTTGAAGTATTTAGGTACCATATACATAGTATTTAAAGTATGAAAGTATTTAGGTGATTAGGCAATGTAAAATAGGGATTCATAACAGAGGGAGGAAAAGTCCAGGCCAAACACCTGGGAATCATCAGCTCTCAGAGGTGAGTCAGAGAAGGACAAGCCACTAAAAAGGAAGGAGCAGGGTCCCAGAAAGCCATATATAAGGTAAAGAAGAAGCAGTGAACATTTCCTAAATAGTAGAGGTATCACCTTTTCTCCCAAAACACCAAAGCCCAAGATAAGAGTGCAACAGGTTAGGTTAACTCATCATCTCAATGTTGTCAATGACTTAGAGTCTTCCATGTTTCTACTCTGACATGTTCACCCTACTCCACATGTCAGATGGCTACCACTTTTCATCCCCATGGTCTCCTTAAAGAGTGAAGAAACCTTTTCTGAGAAAACATGGAAGAAACTTCTTCCCTTATGTCATTGCTCATAAGCATGTCCCTTACCTGTGCCTGAATAAATCCCTGCAAGCTGCCTGGCACCAAAGCCTGGACTTGGTCCAATCAAAGTGTACTTTGGACCCTACTCCAGGGTAAAAATATCAAGCCAGAATCACATAGAAGATACAAATCCAAGCATAATGGCAGTTCTACTGACATGAAATGTGATGCAAGGGAGTGGTTATGGGGTTGGAATCCATCAGTATCTGCTCTAAGTGTCCACTGAGACAGGCTGAAAACCTACAATGTGGTGGTGTCTGGAACACCAGGAAAAGAAAATGTTTAAAGAGGTAAAAAGTGATAAACTACATCAGATGGCAGTGGTAGGCCAGGAAAATGATAAGAAATGATCCTGCATTTTGAAAATGTTAAAAAAAAAAAAAAGGTGACATTGACATTCAGGATCCAATGAAAGAGCTAAATTCTTTTAATATGTTTCTCTCAAACTGGAAATGAAAGGCAGTAGCTGAAAATAGAAACAGAGCAAGAGAAATTTTGTTTTACTATAAAAATGTGCCACATGAAAACCTGGTTACGGGCCAAATGGAATAATTCTGTAATCAGAAGGAAATTGGAGATGAATAAAACGTAGAAATTATATTGCTCAAGCGAACTCTTTGAGAATGAAGCATCCCGGATAATCAGCTATATGGGCAACCTTGAGCATCATAGGACATTTAACAGCACCCTGGGCCTCAACCCACTAAAGACCAGCAGCATCACCACCATAGCCAAAATGCTCCAAATATCCTATGGGGGAAAAATGTCTTCCATTCGTGAAACAGTGGGATAGATAAAAGGAATACAAAAGAGATCCAAACCATGAGTGGAGGGGCAGATATGTAATGAGAACAGAAATGGTCAGCATATCCCTCTTTTCTTCTTTGGCTTTGGGAATGGCTTCTTGTCATTAAACTATATGCTTAGAGAAGTAAAAGGTGACCTAGGCACAACAGTACAACTGAGTCAATTATGCCACATGTCCTGATCCTAACCCTCTTAGGTAGATAATGACACATTAGTTAACACAGGGAACCTGCGAAATGGAATGGTTTGAAGATAAAATCAAAATGTCATTAGGATTTACACATGCCACATTTCTTCTTCAGGAGGTTTCCACTTTGGAGGTCTTTGATTGGGAATGGCCTTTTGGGAGTCATTCGCTGGAACAGGTGGAGCAGAATGCTATTGAGGTTTGAGAAGACAGAAGATAATAGCAAGCAGTCGTTTTAGAAAGGCAAAGGGGAAGCAAAACATTTAAAAAGTAAATTTTGAGTATTGAGGCCATAAAAGTAAAAAGGAGATACAACTTTTACATGAATTGGAATTTTTCCTATCACATTACCAGATTCGTGAACACAGGTTCAAATATACAAGTATTGGGTTTCACCAGAATTAGGTGTTGGCAGCTGATCATAATAGAGTTGACTAGGGCAAGAGAATTGAGACAAAGGTGATTTAAATGTCAAATATGGAGCTATTGGTGGGTGTGAAGAAGTGGAAGAGATGGATGAGAGAGTGTGGAGAGGGAGTGGAGAGGTGGAGGGGGAGGGGACTGGAGATACGAATGTGGTGACTGGTCACTCCAGGGACACCTGAAAGGAGTGGGAGGCAAAGGAGGCAGCTCTCAGAGAACAAGGTGCTCCAAGTCAGGATTCAAGGTAGGGCAGTTACTGGCGATGCCTTTGTTCATTCACTCAACTCTACTACCCTCTGGACACTCCTCTGTGTACTGCAAACTCCATCTCTCTCATGTTTACACTCTGGCCAGAAATGGACAATAAATAAACAGGTACACAGATGGCAAATGGTGTCAAGAATAAAGGCAGGTTTATACCACCTTATAAACTCTGGAGGTTGGTGGAGGAAAAAGGTCGCTGGTGATGGTGTCAATACTAAGAGGTTTGGCAGGGCTAGGGGTATGGGAGGCCAGTGCAGAGCCTGAGGAGGTCAACATGAAGGAGGCAACCCTGCACTTGCATGACCCTGAGAATGACTGCCTCTTTCCCATTGACCCCGCTGGGGCAATTTGGCTCACCCTTGTCTGGTGCTGACAAAAGACCATTCACTTCAAGTTAGAAATAATCCCATGAGCAACAGGAGTAGAGGGAGAGTGGAAAGTCATGAGTCAAGAGCTGAAATGATCAGTGGATGGAGGTGACTGATCCAGGGAGACGGAGAGACAATTCTTCAGCAGAGATGAATGATTTCCTCTGAGGTTCCCTCGGAATTCCAAGGAACAAGGTACATTTAGAGAGGAAGTAGGCAAAAGAGGTGAAGTGTGAAAAGGAAAGAGGGAGGGCATGCAGAGTAAACAGAAGAAATTGCTAGCATTGTATACACCCTTGCTAATACAGCTGATTCAAAAATGAAAGGATATATTTTATATATGATATTATAACACACTGTATAAAGTAAATTAAATCGATACTTATATACTCTTTCATTTCAAGATTCAAATCTGATACTATGAGATAAGAAAACAGATGGCTTTTGAAAATTGAAGTAAAGGGGTGCCTGAGCTGCTTAGTTGGTTTAGTGTCTGCCTTCAGCCCAGGTCATGATCCCAGGGTCCTGAGATCAAGCCCTGCATGGGAGTAGGACTGGGTGGAGGGATCCTTTACAGCAGGGAGCCTGTTTCTCTCTCAACCTGTCCTGCTTGTTCCCTCGCTCTCTCTCTCTCTCTCTCAAATAAATAAAGTCTTTAAAACAAAAAAGAAAAGTAAAGTGTGTAAAATGCTACATTTGCCAACAGCTGGATGAGTGCACGGTGTTGATATCCTGAAATGAAATGAAATAGTGAAAAAGAGCAGTTAGCTCTCAGCAGTCAGAGCCCATTTCCTACTTTGGCTTTTTTGTTCTTCAGCCCACTGGGAACCAAGTAGTATGGGAGGTGGTTAGAGAAGAGACGAGGGGATGGTCTTTCCTCAAAATCCATTTCTGGAGTTTTATACTCAAAGAAGGGGACTCTTTCCTTGGTTTCCAGTTTTCCAGTACCTTTGCGATGTTCCTCAGAATAAATCAGACTTAATAATTGCTGAAACCAGATGGTTCCTGTAAAAGAAATAATTTTGTTTTCAATGATGATCCAAAATGGAGGTAGATTTATCATGAATTTTTAATCAGAGTTTGTTACTATAATAAGTACAATGTGATTTCATCTGAATGGGATTGTTAATATATGTAAATGCAGTGTGGGAGAAAGAAAGCAAACGTGGCCTTTCTTTTCCTGTTTCAGGAGATGCTCCACCTGAAACTCCGTGGCATTGTCCCACAAAGTTATATTTTTACTCTGCTGTGTTTCTTCTGCTTCGCATATGGGTCTTTCAAATGATCTTCTATGCCTGCCTCTCTACTTCCTTCCTCAAGCCCACTCCTAGAACATGAGCCAAAAGAAGCCAAGGAAAAGGTAATCCGTGGAAGGAGGCAGTTCCCAGCTTTGCGGGCTTCCCCAGGTTTGCTTCTGTTTCCCTTGATCTCCCCTTCAGGAAACAATGTTCATTATAAATCCCTACTGGAGGCTCCTGGACACCGACATGCAGACAAAAAGGGAAAGATGATGCAGAATGTTGGACCCTTCGCTTTAAGTGGGATGTGACAATTCTTATGATGACTATTTCACCTAATGTCACTTACAGTGGACATTTGTCACAAAGTATGTGGGTGTAATTGCCTGGTTATTTTCCCTACAGTTCATGTGCATGTTTCATATACGGGGGCTTTAAGGTTGAAAACACACCTCACACAGGTAATCCTTCTGACATATCCAGGCAATGCCTTAAGAGACTTACCACAACAAAAACTCAGAGGCCCCAGAAAGACTCAAATCACCTTCTGAAATGAGAAAACCCACTGACCCCTTGTCCATTCTCATCCCTGGCTTCCTTCCTGAGACCATCCCATCACCCATGCTAAGTAGCAGCACCCAGTGAGCAAGATCACCGTTGGGCACACATTCTCTGTGACAGGTGCTGCTGGTGTGCCCCTTATCTGGTCCACTCAGGACCTTATTATAGGTGTTGTAGTCCTCCAGTGTTGCCAAGAGAAGACCAAGGCCACAAGAGACCTTTGTGTTACCATAGCTGGAGCTCAAACTGAATGAAAACTCTGTGTTACAAGGTTCTGAAAGTCTTTCTAGCATCCTTTCAGCTTTCCCAGATAACAGACACTGCTTCTGCAGGAGGGATCACAGCTTCAGGGTAGCTGAGAAGTTATCTAGAATGCCACAGTTCTATAGGGACTCAATGAGAGAATGCAAAATCTCTGCACAGATTCAAAAATTCAAATATGATCAGCTTCTTCTCCCACTCCACCTTTCTTTTTGTCTTTTAAGATTTTATTTATTTTTTGAGAGAGGGAGAGTGACAGAGAGGGATAACAATAGTGGGAAAGGGCAGAGGAAGAAGCAGAGCCCCCACTGAGCAGGGATCTTGATGTGAAAAGCAATCCCAGGATCCTGGGCTCATGACCTGAGCCAAAGGCAGAAGTTAACTGAGGTACTCAGGCGCCCATGCCACTTTCATTCACATTGTGTCTGTCTTTCTTTCTTTCTTTCTTTCTTTCTTTCTTTCTTCCTCTTTCTTCCCTTCTTTTCCCTCTTTCCTTCCTTCCTACCTTCCTTCCTTCCTTCCTTCCTTTTTTCCTTTCTCCCTCCCCCCCTTCCTTTCTTTCTTTTTCACCTATTTCATGGTCAGGTGTTAGCAAGATGGGGTACTAGGCTTTTCCCTTCAGTTCTTCATATAGTAACACCACTGATGCTCTGTAGGCCCTCCCTGATCTGTTTATTCCTTTATCTCATCTCCTGCTTCCATCCACCCCTATCCCCACCAGAGACAAGCAGGCTTTGGGACTTAAAAGTGCATTCTTTGCTGAATGTGTTCTTATGAAATAGGTATTAATGTATGTGTTTGTATTTTCAATCCATGGGCATCATATCTTTCTGTTTGCCACTGTGCACTGTGGTTTCACATTTATTTATATGCTACGTCTGATCCATTGTGTCTAACAGATGCTGTTTCAGGGTATGCATTCCCACACTGTCCTGTCTGCTCTCCCCCAACGGACACCTCCCCCCACCAAACAATTTGCAGTGTTCACTCTCACTCCTGCTCCCTGGGCACCTGCATGAGATTTTCTTGGAGGCAAATAGGCAAGACAGGAATTGCCTCCCAAGTCTGGACTGCGGTTGTGCAGGGAGTAGCAGATGGCTCTCCGGAGAAGCTGCGTCAATCTACTGTCTCAAGGAAATATATTAATGCATGCATATTACTGTACACTCCCTGTCAGCATTCAGAGTTATCCACCCCTCCATTGTTGGTCAGTCCAGGAGATGTAAATGAACAATCATTGTTTACCAGTTTGGGGAAGTTTTTGGTATTAGTGGAGGGTGATTTTTTTCTGCACATTCCCTGCTCATTTCTTTGGCTCTTTTTATACTCAGATTGCTACCCCTACTTCTTGATTTGTAGTTCTACTAGGTTGTGGATATTAATTTTAAATTGCCAACATTGCAAATATTTCCTCTTTCTGTCCCCTATTATATGGACATAACCAAGAAAATAAGCTTCTGCATGGTGAAGGAAACAATCAACAAAACTAAAAGGCAATCTTCAGAATGACAGAAGATACATGCAAATGACATATCTCATATGGGTTAGTATCCAAAGTCTCCAAAGAACTTTTCTAACTCAACACCCAAAAAACAAATAATCCAGTTAAGAAATGGGCAAAAGAAATGAATACACATTTTTCCAAAGAAGACATACAGATGCCTAACAGACACATGAAAGATGCTCAACATCATTCATCGTCAGGGAAATGCAAACCAAAAGTGCAACAAGATAAAACCATACACCTGTCAGATGGCTGAAATTACAGCCCAGGACACATCACATGTTGGTGAGGATGAGACAAAAGAGAACCCTCTTGCAGTGTTGGTGAGAATGTAAACTGGAGCAGCCACTTGGAAAACAGTATGGAGGTTCCTCAAGAAATTAAAAATAGAACTACCCCTGGGGGACAAGATGACAGGGAAGTAGGAGGAGGCACCTTTTCAACCTGTACTCTAAAGTGAGCTGATTACCTACCAAAGAACTCCGATCACCCATGAAATCAGCCTGAGATCAGAATTATACATGTCTGGATCTCTACAGGGGCAGAAGATGCCAGTGGGCAGGTAAAGCAGAGTGGGAATGGTGGACTGATATTAGAAGATAAAGAAAAGGGGAAGGGAGCCACCAGAGGCAACCAGTTGGAAAGTAATACCCCCAATATGAGCGAGAGTGCCCTGCGTCTGGGAACCAGCATTAACTTGGACACTGGTTGAAAGCACCCCAAAAGAGCAAAGGATCACGGGGGCGGGCGGGGGGTGATTGTGGGAATGGGGCGGCTAGGGACAGAGGCTTAAGTCCCTGGTCCCAGGACAGCCAGAGCCAGAGAGAGTGTGGCGGAGAAACCAGGTCTTGGTCCCTAAGCCGCCAGCGTGCCCAAGAACGCTTGGGGTCCGGCTCCTGTGAGGGGCTGGGAGTCACACCGGAGGGCAGAATGCGCGAGCCCTGCTATGGAGCCTGAGATGCGAGAGTGCCTCATCCTCCCCTGAGAGAGGTACAAAGGCCCAGCCGGCGCCCTTTGATATGTGCCATTGTTTCAGAGCCTAAAATGCATGCACCAAACTCTCCCCCCAGAGAGGTGCGCGAAGGCCCAGCCTGGTGCTTTGGACCTGCACCCCGTTTTCAGAACCTGAGACCCGCCCGCCACCCACAGCCTCCCCTGAAAGAGGTACGTGCAAGCCGGGTGCTCTTAGACCCAGAAAGACCAGGCACTCCCAGCCCGAGCCAGCAGGAAAATCTCAGTGTGCAATCACTGCTTGGAACCTCTCTGGAGATCTGGAGCTGCCCAGACAGCCACCGCTGCTGTGGCTTTGGGTACAAGCAAAAGATCCTGCATCCCCAGGGACCGCGACTCGGAACCTGCTCTGCCATCAGCCAAGGGGGAACTTATTTGGGCTCTGCAGCCAGACTGAGGCTTCTCTCCGAGAGGAAGGTCAGGGTGCAGTTTGTTTTTCTCTAAAACTACAAAAACCATCAAAAGCGGTCAAGGTGAGAGAAAAAAAAAAAAAAGTGAACAAACATAAAAA
>NC_081561.1:67149152-67150002 GCF_022355385.1 Mustela nigripes
GGCTTTGGGTACAAGCAAAAGATCCTGCATCCCCAGGGACCGCGACTCGGAACCTGCTCTGCCATCAGCCAAGGGGGAACTTATTTGGGCTCTGCAGCCAGACTGAGGCTTCTCTCCGAGAGGAAGGTCAGGGTGCAGTTTGTTTTTCTCTAAAACTACAAAAACCATCAAAAGCGGTCAAGGTGAGAGAAAAAAAAAAAAAGTGAACAAACATAAAAAACGCCAGAGAACAAAAGCCTGAAAAAAGCCAGTTTCCTCAGAGCCCACCCCCTTGGGGGGTGGGCAGGAGGACTTAACTCAGGGAACATCATTGACTGAAAACCCACATGGCAGGCCCCTCCCCCAGAAAACAAACCAAGAAAGGAAAAAAAAAAAAAAAAGGACGACAAGAGAACCACCACCACTACTTCATAGGAAAACTTTTATTTTTTACTAGTTCACACTATTCTGGTTCATTTTATTTTTTAGATAGATATTATTTTTAACCTCTTTACTATCACAGTGAGCTGTCCAGTACATCAGATTCCATAATAACCTTCTAACCTGAACTTTTTGATACATATACCTATGCTTTTCTTTTGCATTTCTATCTTTTGAATTTCTTTTTTTAAATTTTAGTTTAGTTTATTCGTTTTTATTTTCTAATATTCATATAGAGTTAAACTGCAAAGTAATCCACTTTCCCCAATCAATACTACCCCTATAGGTAAACCAATTTTTAATCCCCATTTATCTTAGGAAAGCTGAGTCCTTTTACAAAGATATCAAGATACATCCAGGGACAATCAAAACAACTTTCGTCGCCCACACGGAGAATTTATTTATTTATTTATTTATTTATTTATTTATT
>NC_081561.1:67155002-67194168 GCF_022355385.1 Mustela nigripes
AAAACAAAGAGGCAACCCATGGAATGGGGGAAGATATTTGCAAATGACAGTACAGACAAAAGGTTGATATTCAAGATCTACAATGAACTCTTCAAACTCAACATGCACAAAACAGACAAGCATATCAAAACAATGGGCAGAGGATATGAACAGACACTTCTCCAATCAAGATATACAAATGGGTATCAGACACATGAAAAAAATGTTCATCATCACTAGCCATCAGGGTGATTCAAATTAAAACCACATTGAGACATCAACTTACACCAGTTAGAATGGCCAAAATTAACAAGACAGGAAACAACATGTGTTGGAGGGGATATGGAGAAAGGGGAACCCTCTTCCACTGTTGGTGGGAATGCAAGTTGGTGCAGCCTCTTTGGAAAACAGTGTGGAGATTCCTCAAGAAATTAAGAATAGAACTTTCCTATGACCCTGCCATTGCACTCCTGCATATTTACCCCAAAGATACAGATGTAGTGAAAAGAAGGGCCATCTGTACCCCAATGTTTATAGTAGCAATGGCTGTGGAAAGAGCCAAGGTGCCCTTCAACGGACGAATGGATAAGGAAAGTGTGGTCCATATACACTATGGAGTATTATGCCTCTACCAGAAAGGATGAATACCCAACTTTTATAGCAACATGGACAGAACTGGAAGAGATTATGCTGAGTGAAATAAGTCAAGCAGAGAGAGTCAATTATGATATGGTTTCACTTATTGATGGAGCATAACAAATAGCATGGAGGACAAGGAGAGTTAGAAGAAGGGATTTGGGGGAAATTGGAAGGGGAGGTGAACCATGAGAGACTATGGACTCTGAAAAACAATCTGAGGGGTTTGAAGTGGCAGGGGGTGGGAGGTTGGGGTACCAGGTGGCGGGTTTTAAGGAGGGCACGTATTGCATGGAGCACTGGGTGTGGTGAAAAAATAATGAACACTGTTATGCCGAAAATAAATAAATAAATATATTGAAAAAATAAAAATAGAAGTGCTCTGTAACCCTGCAACTGCAATATCAATTGTATTTACCAAAATGCACAAAAATCCTGAAATAAAGGGATTAATGCACCCCCCCCCCCGTTTGTAGCAGTATTACCAACAAGAGCCAAATGATAGATCCCAAATATCCATTGTCTGATAATCATATAAAGAAGATTTACAATGGACTATTATTCAGCCATCAAAAAGAATGAAATCTTGTCATTTGCTATTATGGGGATGGAGCTAGAGTATATTAAACTAAGCAAAATAAGTGCGGCAGAGAAAGACAATATGATTTCACTCATACTGAGGAATTTTAGAAACAAAACAGATGAACATGTGGTGGGGGAGAGAGAGAGACAGAAACCATAAAACAGTCTCATAACTACAGAAACAACTACAGGGAACAGAGGGGATTGACGAGAATGATGAGACAGAGAAGATTCATGAGAAAATGGGTCACCAACAAGGAAATGACTTACTTGACAGAAGGAGGTCACAGCCATTGAGACCAAACTTGAACAGAAATGCAGTGCCCGCCACAATCTGCTACAGGCCTGCCATATGGAAGACATTAGGAGGGCACTACCTAAGGGCACTATGGAAGGCATTAGTGAGGGAAAGTGTAGCTCCTAGGAGGAGGACCAAGTGAGTGGTTCCCAGTGAACCTCCAGTACTCTGTGTGAGAAGCCCTCATTGATACTGACTACAGGATCTGAGGATGCCCAGGCTGAGGAGATCAAATAGGAGATGAATACACCATGGCAGAAGCTGAATGAGCAATGGGTGTACTCCAGCATATAGCTGCCCCTGACATGAAAGCCGTAGAAAACCTAGGAGGTGTCTGTGACAACTTTCAGGAGACCCCAGATGAGCCCAAACGCAAGCCAGGAAAGCCAAGCAGTCATTCGAAGAGATCAAGAAGGAGCACTTTGACTGCTTCAATACTTGCTTTGAATCTGTGGCCACCAACATCAATGAGATTTACAAGCCTTATCAGTAACAGAGTGACCAAGCATTTCTGAGCCCTAAGAACCCTGAGGAGCCCCACTAGGATGGCACCAACTCCAACTATGTGGCTCTTGGCAAACGCTTCTGGCCTATGGACAACTTGTCAGTGCTTGAGAGAACAGTGGCTGATCTAGCCTTATTCCTGGCCATTCACAATAAGAAGCCAGCCCCCTTCATTATTCTGGATGAGATCGATGCTGCCTGGGATGACATCAACATTGGCTAGATGGTTAATTACACCAAGGAGTATCAACTTACCACTTCCAGGAAATTGTCATCTGTTTCCAGGAGGAGTTCAGCACCAAGGCTGAGAGCCTCCTTGCTGTCTACCTTGAGCGAAGAAACTGTGTCAACAGCAAAATCCTGACCTTCCACCTTACCAAGTACACAGATGCCACTGCCAACCGCCAATGAACAGTAGCAATAACTCTGTCCTCCTGCCCTGTCTCTGGCCCTAAGCTACACCTCTCTCAACCTCTGGATATTTAGCCCCAACCTCCCCCTACCTCATGTTCCTAACTGGCATAATCATGGGATTCAGGCACCACTGACAAGTACTAAGTGGAACAGAGATGATACTAGGTCTGGAGCAAAAATTTCTCAGCTACAAGGAGCACCCAGGCCTTTGGAAGGAGGTGATAAACTGAACTGATCTGAACAGGGCCATCTGTCCATTATCTCCATCCCCTATCCTCGACCTCCCCCCACCATCACCCATAATCATGGGTCCCTTGGGCCCCTTGCATCTTACTTGTATATGGGTATGTGTGTGTATATATGTACATGTGCGTGTATATGAGTGTGTTTGCCATATAATAAAGATATTGGAGACCCATACTAGAAGAGCCTGGGCTGAATCTGATTTCCAGAGAACTCTCTTTGACAGCATGCTGGGCAGAGGTATTTAGGACCTCATCAGAATCAGTCAGGTGAAACTTCCCTCCTTCATAAATTTGTGTTTTCATTCATCTGTGTATTGATCAGCCATATCCTCAGCATTCTTCATTTGTCAGGCTCTTTTCTTAAAATACAGAGCTGAATCAGATATGATCTCTACCCTCCTACTGAGGAGATGCAGTGGGTTCCTGATTTCTCATGGTCAGTGAAATCACATTTATACATACTTTGAATGACCGAAGAGGATGATCACCTCCAGGCTTCCTGAGCTTACACTTGATGAATTGGTAGGATTTGGTTGGGCACTAGGAGCAGAGCCTGGGCTCTAAGGACAGACAGCTTTGGGTTCCAGTCTTTTTTTAAAATCACTTACTTGTTTGTTGTTGGGCACATCTTTTGACATTTCCGTGCCTCTGTTTCCTCATCTGTAAAAATGGAGCTAACAATATGACCTACCCCATAGGATTTAATCAAGTCAAGCTCCTTGCTGGCAGCCCTACCTCTGATTGGAGCCCAGTATGCACTGACCCATCAGAAGATAAGCCTTCTCATACTTAGACCCCTGAGAGCTCTGACCCAGTTGTTGGGGACAGAAAGAGCTTCCAGTCTGGGACATGCTAAATGCCTTGGTTATTGAGAGTGTTCCAGGGCTCCAGTGGGATTTACCTGGTACATGAAGTGCCCAAGGAAGCCTGTAGCTTCAATCATATGGTATCCAGGTGCCTGGGCTCCAACCTGGACTGTGAGGAAGTAGGGGGAAGTTAGAACTGGGCCACATCCTGGGCGAATGTGTGTGAAGGTCCCTCTGGGAACTAAGTTTGTCAGCTGCAGGGACTGTGCAGAGGAAGCACAACCTGCTGCTATGAGGTCAATATTTGCTTGTTCATGTACACTGTCAGACCGTCACCTTGTCCTGATTGTCTACTGCATTCTTGTTTTGTAAATGTTCAACCAGATCTAATTACTCAAGTGTCTCATGAATCCATTCTCTAAGACATAGATTTATAAGAAGATCTCGCCCCCTTTGACTACCATTGGCCATCTCTCTCAAACTGCTGTCACGTATGCTAGACTCTTTTAAGACTTTGATATATATGAGTTCATTGAAACTATTATGGTGTATTTAATACAAATGGTATATTGAGTCGTTCTGCAATTTGCTTTCTTCACTTAACCTTGTTTTTGAGATCTATGCATGTTGATTTTGCTAAATGTAGCTTCAACTCATCCTTTGCAACCGCCTAATAGAGTGTCATTATAAGACTCTATCCCATCTTCCCCATTTCTTTTGTGATAACTAGTTAAGACAGTTTTCCACTTTGCTATTACAGAACAGGACACAGGAACACTGTGTGTGTGGGGTGTGTGTGTGTGTGTGTGTGTGTGGATATGTATGTGTGTGTACCAAGGTTGCTTCCTGGAGGTTCAATGCAGAGTCATAGGCTATTTATGTTTTTGTTTCAAATAGATACTTCTAAATTGCCCTCCTGTATTATTACTCAATATTTTTCTTGAGGTTGTCTTAAGTGTAACATTGTTATCTCCTTTAGTTTCCTCGTAAGTAGTGACATCTGTAAAACCACAGATTTGATGTGCTAATTATATATTTTTCTAATACATATTAAAAGGCACAACTCAAAAAAGTTTTCTGTACAGCAAAGAAAACTATCAACAAAATGAAATGGCAGCCCATTAAAAGGGAAAAATATTTGGGAATCATTTATGATTAGTGGTTAATATAAAAACATATCAAGAACTCATACAACACAATAGCAAATATAACAAAACCAATTAAAACTTGGGCAAAGGCTGTGAATAGACATGACTGTATATATACACACAGGTATATATGTATCTATGCATTATACATATGTCTCTATGTTTTAGTCTGATCAGAGTGCTATAGCAAAAGTAGACCCAAATACGTGGGGATTATTCCACATCATAGTGTTAGTAAAAGTTAATTTCCTCCTTCTCATGCACTTGGATAGTAAATACAACTTCACCTCTCTGTCTAAAGTAGCTGGCTAAATGGTAAATATTTCTGCATTTCCAAGCCCACTTTGGTACCATAGTGTTTGATAGGGTGTTTGTAACATGGCTACTTCTGTATTTTCTCTGTTTCCTTGTCCACTTCAAAAATAACTTCTAGGGACAGCTGGTTTAGCATCTGCCTTCAGGTCAGGTCATGATCCCAGGGTCCTACTTCACCCTCTGCCTGCCATTCCCCCTGCTTGTATGCTCTCTCATTGTCTCTGTCTCTCTGACAAAGACAGAGATAAATGATAAATAAATAAAGAATCTTTAAAAAATAACTTCTAGCTCATTGTATATTAAATCAGTTGACAGTATAATATCCAATAGATTAGTGTATATGTCCATATAGAATACTACTAAAAATCATGTTACTTCTTAGATTAACTATTAGAACAGAGAACTCACCAGATTTGGGGTATGTGATTATGAAGAAATCATTTTCTCTGATTTCAAAATTATCTAAGTTTTCTATAAGGCCAATATCAAGTGATGAATGATGAAAATAATATCCTTTAAATTTGAATAAGAATTTTTCCATGCCTTCCATACTTCAGTCACCTGCAAAAGAGAGACAAAACAATTAGAAAGAAATTAGTAAAATTTTATGTTTTCTTCCCTTCTGTGTCTCAGTTGTTGACCATACACTGAGAAAAGAAATTGATACATTATTTTCATCACAGTCACTGAAAACTGGCTGGCTCTGAAAGTTACTGTCCCGGGTTCTGAGTGTGAGTTTGGTCCAATGCCAGGAGACAGCTGTTCATGGGCTAGAGGTTAGTTTTATGGGTATGTGTTCCATTTTAATAGCTACCAGAAAAATGGTTTGAAAATAATTTTTTAAAAGATTTTATTTATTTATTTGACAGAGAGAAAGATTACAAGTAGGCAGGGAGGCAGGCAGAGAGAGAGAGAAGGAGGAAGCCAACTTCCTGCTGAGCAGAGAGCCCGATGCGGCACTAGATCCCAGGACCCTGAGATCATGACCCGAGCCAAAGGCAGAAGCCCAACCCACTGAGCCACCCAGGTGCCCCTGAAAATAATTTTGTAGTTGCCAAAAAGATACTTTAATCAGAAAGCACACATATATATGTATATACACACACACATACAAATGCACATACGAGTTGAACTTGAACAAGCTTCAGACAAACTCGTCCCCCAACACTCCTTCGTCACCTGGGCTTTACTTCCCCCATACCTGATGTACAATGTGTTAGCTTTCAGCAGGTTTCTGGAAGCTTTTCTTTATATGTTTTTTGGGTGGGAGTTATGTATTCATGATCTCTTTGGTAACTTTAAATTTTGTTTTATTTCTTAATGTGCCACTTTTTAAGAATGACTAGGGTAGTGCAAGCATGAGTTAACAGACATGACTGTCTTCCGGTTTTCATTTGAGCAATTCAGCTATACACTATGACAAAATGAACAAAAGCACAATGTAAAAGTCCAAAAGAAAACATTCAAATAAGGGCTGATACACAGAAAGTAGAAACCAAGCCTCATGAGTCATCATTTATGTACATACTTTGCCTTTCATTATTATCCCCCACTGATCATATGGAAGATAATCTTTAAGACTATGAATCCTGAGGTTACAGTGGACTTGGGGGTTCTTCCGGATGATTCTAAGTGTCTTCTTTCTATTTCCAATGTACTTGGACATAGGAACAGTGGAGAAAATCAGAGATTCAGGATCACACAGACTGAAAACAATTCCAGTATACCCCAGATAGGGTCATTATAAGACAAAGGGAAATAAGAAATCTTTAAAATATATTTGACAGCTACACTGTTACTAGAAGACAGAAGGCTGATAGACTCTCTTGACAAAGGAGAATTGGGAAAGCTCCAATGTAGCTGGAATCATCACCATGAATGGGTAGCCAGGGAAGAAATGGAGACCAGACAGGGAAGGGGAGAGGAAGAGAGAGGAGATAAGTTATTCTGCCACTAGAGTTATTTAAGGCTACTCAGTGTTGCCATCCTTGGTGTTCAAAGAAACAACCTAATTTACAAATCCATTCCCACTGGGCACTAATATTAACTTCCATTATCAAGGAGCACTGGCTCCCTAACAGAAGCCAGTTCCAGGTTTTGGGATCAAAACAGTATCAATGAGCCTTAACATCTTGACTTTTTCCTGAACATAATTAGACCACTTTATACTCTACTTATATTAGATCCTAGCATAATTACTACACTCATGGTGAATTAAATATTTCTTTTAGTGTATGTTCTTAAATGTCTAAATAAATATTTAGAATCAGAAAATGGCTCAGTTCGTTGGAAGTCAAAGCAAAAGGAGGACGGTGTAGTCTTGCTTCCTGCAGAGGAGCTGATACCTTACACATTTTTAGCCTAGTGTTTAGAAAAACACCAAACACCTAAAACTGCATAACTAGTGAGTACAGACAAGAGAAAGAAAGCAGAGAGTATGTTATCCCAAAAGTATCAATCTGGCATGTGGATGATGTTTTAGTTGAAAGCAATTAAGACCCAGCAGACTCACAACAGTTTTCTACCTTCTGCTTAAAAGGATTTAGATAGGCACATCTGGCATGGAGCACTGGGTGTGGTGCATAAACAATGAATTCTGTTATGCTGAAAAGAAATTTAAAAAATATAAAAGCTTGGGGCACCTGGGTGGCTCAGTTGGTTAAGCAGCTGCCTTCGGCTCAGGTCATGATCCCAGCGTCCTGGGATCGAGTCTCACATCGGGCTCCTTGCTCGGCAGGGAGCCTGCTTCTCCCTCTGTCTCTGCCTACCACTCTGCCTATGCTCACTCTCTCTCCATATCTCTCTCTGACAAATAAAAATAAAAAGCTTTAAAAAATATAAAAGCTTTTAAAAAAAGGTTTAGATAGGGAGCTACATCAGGTATAGAGCTCCTACCACATGTAAATTTTTCTGTTAGAGAGACTCTTTGGTGGCATGGTACACATCTCTACCACATATGGGCTCTCCTCATCTTCCTTTGAATTGTCTTCCTCCTCTGATTTCTGAAGCATTTCACCCCCTTCTCCTTACTTTAAAATGATTTATAAGACTAAAATTTCAAACTGCCTTTGACTCATCATGACTTTGTGGGTCTCCCACACACATGTAGTTATATTTCTCTTCTGTGAATTTATCTGACTTATGTCAGTTTGATTATTAGACCATCCAGAGAACCTGGAAGGGAAAAGGGGAAAGTGTTTCATCCCCAAGCCAGAATGAAGCTACTCACCTTAGAGTTCTTTGAAATGAGGTCTGAACTGTCGCCCTCGGCCCACAAGAACAACAATCAGCCTGGTATGGTGTTAATGCTTCATCCATTTATTTTGTCAGCTTCCTTAGCTTATATGCGGCAGGGTGACCAATAAGGGGCCAAGCAATGGGAAGAGCCAATGAGAGTCCTGTTACTATGCTGATTAAATTTGAAACAGCCAAGGACTATGTCCTTCTTTAGGCAGGCTTCACCAGAACGTTCGTTGTTTACTTGCAGCGTATTTTGCTGGCAGTGAGCCAAGCGCCATGTTGTAATGGCGGGGACTTTCCCAGCCAGAGGCGGTCCTCTACATTGGACATCTGATACAAAGGCAAGTGAGAAGAAGAACTGTGTGCTGCTGAAGGAGAAAGACACAGGTAAAAACTACGTATTCTGCAAAGAGATTTGATACTTCACCAGTTAGTGTTCCAAGAACCAATAAATCATTAACAGAGGGGCAGAAAATATGCATGTATTTGCTTGCTGTGTTACTCATGATACTCTAATGGCCAGAGATCAGTAGTACAATGGATAAGGTTGCTTCTTCTTCAATAGCAGGAGTATTGGTGTCTTTGATTCCTAGTGTTGTGTCTTATGAAACAGAATGAAGAAAAAGTGTAGTATGAAGAATTGAGAAGTTGAGGGGAGAAATCCATGTCTGCAAGAAGAAAATACATGTATTTTGAGGGATTAGGTACTTTCACAAATACCACAATATGTTGGACACCAATGTAATATCATTTAACTACCAATCACCACTTGCCTGTATTAAAACCCTCGATGGTCTTACTGTTGGCGAGATCTTCATACCACTATATCACAGAGCAGGAGATTTGTCCTGGGATGGCTCTTCAGGGACTGTTTTGTGTCCTCTTTCTCAGGGGTTCCACACTCTGTCAAGTTTGTCCTCCAAATAGAATGGTCATAAAGTCTAGACATTCAAAGGTTTATTCAAATTTCCTTTCTGTGTAAGTGGACTATTGACCCTATAAGCTGCTTCTTTTACCTCTTCCTGAATAATAAACATCTCTTCACGTCCACACAGATAAATCACCACTCGCTGGCATTTGTTGCTGTCATGGCATGCACACTATCAGATTTGGAACATGACTCAAGCCTTCCTAACACATGTCTTCTCGCCCCTCTTCTGTAAACGCTCCACCAGGAAAAGGTAGCTTGTGTCTCTCACTTAGAACGACTCTCAGGAACTTTAGAGTTCATCTTTGGTTTCATCTTTCCTATTGTCACATTTCATTAAATAACTTTTCATCTAAGGAAGGCTTTAATCCCTTTTATTGGAGAAGTTTTACTGCCCAGAAAATAAATGTTTAATGTGACAGAAATTTGACCTGGCAGTTATTCAGAAAACCTTCTCCTCACAGTGTTCTCTCGATTAAAATGTAACACATTCCATGAAGCAAAAGTTGTCGTTCCTAGAAAGCAATCATTGAGAGTCCCCAAAACAAATAACTTGAGGGAAGTAAACTGAAACTTCTGGTTATGCAACTTTTCATTATTTGCCAAACTTATGAGGGTGAAAAATAGGAAAATTACCTGCTTAAGGGGTTTAATCACAACCTCTGACTCAGAATTGGCTGACTGCTAAGCTATATTGGTCTCATCTTAAATAGCTTTCTTAGCTATTTAACAGCCACCCTGTGATCTGAGAGATGAATGTATTGTCCCCTAGGCTATGTGTAGCAGACTCATAGAATATGCAGTATCATATCGTATCTTTCCCATAAATGGACCCTTCTAATTCCAGTAAGACCACTTGTCACACATCACGGGTTTGAAAATCCATGTTAAAGATTTATGAATTTCCTGAAAGACCAATGAAAGCAGGCAGAAAGAAGAGAAAATGGACTTCTTCTCTGAGTTCTGCCCTCCTTGCCTTCTCCTCTCCTTCCCACCAAAGTCTGGAGAAATCTTCCATCCTTCGGTGCAGGGATTGCCGGCCATTCCTGGCAACCTTGTCTAAACAGACCCTAACCCCGGGCTTAGCGAACGAAGCAGCTATAAAAAATATGCCCTATTTGTTGAGTCACTCCATCTCAAAAGTACGTTTCACCAGACAGAAGAAAGAATTAGGAAACATGAAGAGGACAGAGAAGAATTACAATGAAAAGACTGGAAAGACAAAGAATGAAGAAAACTGAACATAGCCTCAGAGCCCTGGAGGAAATGTCCAGCGTGCCAATGTAAGTGCAAGGAGAGGAAAGGGCAGAGAAGAATCTTTGAAGAACTTATGACTCAGATCTTCCCAAATTTGATGGAAAACACTAATCTGCACATCCATGAGACGCAACAAACAAGCAGGATCAACGTGAAGGGATTTAAAGCTACACGGATCATAGTAACATCACTGAAACATACATTTTAGGGTCCTTTGCTTTTTGGGAAGGGTGCTTTCAGTATTTTGAGGAGGATTGCATTGCATCTGTCAACAGTGTTGGCGGGTAGGGACATTCAATGATACACATCCTTCCAGTCCACAAACATGAGATGTCTTTCCATTTGTGTGTCTTCTTCTTGGACTTCCTTCAGCAAAGTCTTGTAGTTTACCTTGTGCAGGTCCTTCACTTCCCCAGTTACATTACAGAGATTTTATTGGTTTTGTTGCTCCTATGAATGAGATACATGTATTTCATTTTTCATTTTTATTTTTTATTATTTTTTTAAATTTTTTATTTCTTTTCAGCGTAACAGTATTCATTGTTTTTGCACTGCTCCCAGTGCTCCATGCAATCCGTGCCCTCTCTAATACTCACCACCTGGATCCCCAACCTGCCACCCCCTGCCCCTTCAAAACCCTCCGATTATTTTTCAGAGTCCATAGTCTCTCATGGTTCACCTCCCCTTCCAATTTCCCTCAACTCCCTTCTCCTCTCCTATATATAAAGTTGAATCATCTGCAAGTGGTGGCTATTTTACTTCCACCTTTCTGACTTGGATGCTATTTATTTCTTTGTCTTGCCTAAAGGCTCTAGCTAGTGCTTTTTGTAGGGAAAGAATGGTGAGAATGGGAATTCAAGTCTTGCTCCTGATCTTGGAGGAAAACCTTTAAATCTTTCACTATTGAAAGTGATATATGCTGTGGCTCCTCATAGATAGTCTTTATTATGTTGAGCTATATTCCATACTCTGTCTGTTTAGGGTTTTAAACATGAAAGGATGTTGTGTGTTTTCATTTGCATTTTCAGACCCTGGCTCAACACCCATCCCACCAAACTCTGTCCTCAGTGGGCTCCGCTCCAGTGCTATTCTGCCATTGAGTTACCAGGCTGCTTTAATTAAAGTCATTTCATAGGATGCTTTCCTTTGGGATCCTCTGAGGACAGAGACTGAGATTTGCATGGGGACTGGGAAGGACCTTCTGGAACACCACCTGTGAGAGAGTGATGGCAGCTACTCTGGGAAGAGGAGGAAACTGAACTGCAATGACAGAGTAGTAAGACCCACAGGTGATCAAACAGGGAGCTAAGGAGGTGGGCTGACCTTCAAGTTGCTTTAACTTGAGGCAGTTTAGCTGCTAGAGTTGGAATGCAGGGCATCAGCTGTGGCCCTGCAGCTGAAGGACACACTACCTGCACTGCTGCATGTTTTGTTTGTTCTTGGATTCACTTTTTTGATGAAATAAAGGCAAAAGAAAGATGAGGAGTATTTGTCTGAATCCATTCAGGTTGCCATCACAGGACAGCACAGACTGGGTGGCTTATAACAGCAGACAGACACTTAATAAATAAATAAATAAATGAAAAAACCATGTCCCTTCAATGACTTGTTCGTGAATGTTCATAGTGGTATCATTCAGAATAGCCAAAAGCAGAAGTTATGTGTTTTGGTACAAGGACAACAAAATACATGGAAGGAGTCGTGCTTGAGCCTGGCACATATTGACTATATAGCTGGAAATGGCTAACTCTTATATGATTAATATGTTTATGGCGTGTCTGGGTGGATCAGGGCCCTTTATATCCTTGTGTAAAGCTGCAGCTCAGGAAAGAAATGAGGTGTGTTTCTTAAAAAAGATAAACAGAGCAAAAGTCAGTGGAAGTCAAGGCACATAAGCCAACCAGCAACCGCAAGCTGGACTGAAACACATAGCCATAGGAAGCGGGCCTGCAGAATCTGATGGGTGGCCGCACCCACACCCCCACAGCCCTGCAGACCTGCACTGTCTGCCCTGCTTCCTCTCAGCCAGCCTAACTACCAGAAACCCAGGAGATACATGAGCAGGCAAAGCTCCAGGAGCAGTGATCAGCAGTTGGAAAACAGAACTCAAAAATATCCTCCTCCCAATAGCTACAAATACCACAGAGGCCTGCTTTGGGTAAACTCCAGAGGAAATAAGCGAAGCTTGGATAAGGCCCCAGTCTCTGTACCAAATGACAGGAAAGAAAACACAAATTAATGCTGAGGGTACAAATATCTCTGAATGGGAAGGCTCAATTAGTGGCGATGCCAGTTTTTAAATGACTTTTTAGGAATAAAGCAGTACTCAGCAACATTTCTTTTCTTTTTTTTTTTATTTTACTTTTTCAGTGTTCCAAGATTCATTGTTTATGCACCACACCCAGTGCTACATGGAATACGTGCCCTCCTTAAGACCCACCACCAGGCTCACACGTCCCCCCATCTTCCTCCCCTCCAAAATCCTCGGTTGATTCCTCAGAGTCCACAGTCTCTCACGCGTCTTCTCTCCCTCCAATTTCCCCCTATTCACGTTTCCTTCCCTTCTCCTAATGCCCTCCGAATTATTCCCTATGCTCCACAAGTAAGTGAAAACATATGATAATTGACTTTCTCTACTCAGCAACATTTCAATACAACTCGTCAGATGTTTATTAACTTATTTAAGAAATTCTGGCGTGGCTATGGGAAAAGTACATCATCAGAAAAATAAGTTGGCTCACGTGCATGAAACTGGAACAAGGTCATGTCTCTTTGAATTTATTAAAATGCCTATTTAAAATGTTGGCTCTTTGATAAATGGTCTTGGGTCAATTTGTTATGTGTGAGAAAAATATAGCTTTCTTACAACAGAAGAGAAAGAAAGATAGGATTTATGAATGCATGAAAATACTCGTGATGGCAACACTTAAAGTCAGACACAAAACCTAAGAGCCATAAAATGTAAGGTTGACTCACTACATAAAAATTAAAACCTAAGGTGAAGAAAGGCTGTAAGTACCTTTTTTTCTAAATGACAAGACTTCTATTATAAGATGTAAATTGATCACAAACTATGACACTCTTTTTGGCCCAAGACCTTTGGAATTTCTGGACATAAAATAAAAACTCTTCCCTAATTATATGCCAAAACCAAGATGAAACCCTCTTCTGGACAGAAACTGGGGAATCCCCACCAATGGACAACAGGCCACAGATGGCATTTGATGAAGAGTTGGAATATTCGTAGTTATTCATCACTCAGGTTTTACAGTAATGACTCAGTGACAAAGTTGAAAGTATACAATTCAATATGTTTCCTTCTGAAAGTGCTTTCTTAAAGGATCTGTGCTTTGCTTCGCATTCTAGTCTTCATTCATGTCCCAGATGAACTCCAGGGGAAAATCTTTCATCTCCCTTTGGAAAATCTTGTCAAACCTTTCATTCTGCTCAACAGTCAGGTGATTTTTCCAGTCTCTGATGGTACCTGGGAAGAAAAAGAAGGCAACTGCATCTGTGAAGATTCCGCAGAAGAGGAGGCTTGATACCTTAGTGGTGTTGGGAGAAGCATTGCTGGCACTCTCATTTTTCTCCCCATAAGGCCCCACACTGACTTCTGCACACGCCATGCCCCGTCACTCTCTCACCTCCTGGCCAGGGGGCAAACTCATCCTGGCAGTTATGCTGTAATTGAAGATCATTAGCCCTCCTAGTTTTCCTCTTAACCATTTCAGTCTGTCATTTTCAGGTGTGTGAAAGATGGAGTAACACAGAACATTTTCTTTTTTCAAAAAGAAACAGTGGCATGTGCAAGGACAAAGGCAGTTGAGAAGGGCCTTAGCATCGACAACACGGTAGGGCGTGTGGAGCATACAGGAAGGCAAGTCCCCACCTCAGGTGGGCTCCCAGGTACCAGTGGTCAATTTTTGAGTTGAACAGGAAAAGACATAGGAAGAGATTAAATGAAGGAAATCCTATTTTAGAGAAGTCAAAGCAAGTATTTCCTGCTACTTGACATAGAGGCATAGAACCCTTGACCGAATGCAAAATTTGTCTCTAATTCTGTATTATACATTTTCCATGTATTAAAATCATAAAATATCATTTAGAATGATTGTATAAATAAAAAAATATTTCAATATGTTCCAATGTATCAGTTATATAAGGAGCTATTCATTTAAAATTCCAGTCACCAGAGGTATGAGATATGGAGACAATGGCGATATTCCTATACCTTTTTATGATGTAAGAATCTGGTTTCCTAGAGGACACATGACAGTCCTGCCCAAGAGCAAAAGTGCAGTGAATGTGTGTTCTTAAGCCATCCCCAGAGGAGCTTGAGGGTAAAGCACAGAGAAGGAAGAGCAGCCAGTGAGGGCCACAGACCTGTCATTACCTCTCCATCAAAAATGAGCCCAGCTGAGCCCACACTAATGAGGGGAAGCAGACTAACACTAAATGAACAACCATTTGTGGAGACATTGTTCTAGGAATCGGTAGATTGTCAGGGGGCCATGGGGAAGACCTTGTGACTGTATGTTACTCATTAGATTCATTCAGAGAACAGATACTAGAATCTCCATGTAGATAATCAGAAGAAATCATAGGAAATCATCTTTCTAGCCAAATGAACAGGCCCATGAGGGCCTATGATGTTAGGAGAGTCCACCAACAAACTTAGAAGCTACATTCTGGCCCATTGCTACCAGAGTGCTACTTGGCCACTCACTGTTCACCCTCACCTTTGCGAAGAAAATGACCTTTTACATTCGGCCCATATCCAATGGCTATTAGATTGTCATAATTTGCCAGTGGGTCATCCTTCATGTTCTCAAATGTGGCCTGTCTCACAACAGTATCCATATCCTCATCACTCAATCCTTTCCCCGGAATCTTGCAGATTTTTGACACAGAACCTCTGATATCCTGAAATAAATCAGAGTATGATAAAATTTGCACATTATAAGAAAGAAGACTTCAGCAAAAGTCACACCTAAGTATTGTTATGGGAGTGAAAAATGCAGGTACTTATGCTGGCTAGAAAAATGGAGTTGTACTATGAGAAGTGACTTGCTTATTCCTTCTTGATAAATTCATCTTTCACTGTTCTAGAAGCATATTTGGGTTCATTTAGGAACACTCATGTTTATTTTATCCGCGTTAACTCAGCAAGTATTGGGGGAGCAGATACTTATATCAGACACTGCCCATGCGAAGGAGCAAGGGCACAGAGGCACAACAGGGAATTGGAACTGGGAAGTCAGTACAAAGACCTATGGGCAGAGAGTAGCTGTGTAACAGAATTCAGAGAAAGTCTCAACAGAGATGTCAACTTTGTCCTGAGAATTCAAGCAAAAAGAGGCGTTTTCTAGATAGTCATACTGAAGGGGTGGAGTCCAGAAAAAAGAAAGAATATACGCAGTGTTGGGGTTGCATGAAGGTATGAGATACCAGGTCACAGGACCATCAGAATTTGAGTTTCCCTGGTGTAGCTTCACAGGCACATGGCTCAGGTGAGAAAGTGGGGAGAAGAGGCTGGAGGCAATGGAGAGGCCATAGTGTGAAGAATGTTACAAGGCCAATCACTGTCGGAGTCTCTCTTTGGTAGGTGTTACAGATTCAGCAAGTCCAGGAATGGTGTCATGAGCTTGGGGCAGGGATAACAGAAACCAGGGACAAATACTCAGCAGGTGGCAGCCCTTAATCTTGCCTGGCTTGCAGCTTTTTCTCCTCTTTCCTGCTTAGAGATCCCTGGTGGTGTTCAGGCAGCAGTGCCCAGTCCCTTTCCCATAATGATCCTGATTGATCCAAGATCCTCATGCACTCCCATTGCTCTCTACAAGACATTCATCTAGGGTGGTCACAATGCCCCAATTTTGGTATTTAAACAGAAAGATGAAGTCAAATAGAAGTGTAAAAGAGTGATTTTCCTCCCAGTGATGAGATGGTAGCAAAGCAAAGCAAGAAGTCCTTCTTGTCCCACTTCCCTCTCTTTCTGCCATACATGCTGTCATCTGAGGACATCACTTTGGAGCTACAACAACCATCCTGCTACTATGAGAGGAGACATCATTGCCACACTAGATATGATAGGAAAGAAGGACAGAAAATGCCTGGGACATTCACGACATGCTGAGGATGCCACAAACACTTTCAGGCTAGCCTGCCTCTGGGAGTCAGATAATCAGTAATAGAACTTCTTCTGTTTTAATGCGTTCATCGTTGACTACTGGGAGCTTTATTTCTCCTAATCATACACAGACATTTCATTTAATTTTTCGTATAGTGCTTAAGCATACAGATAAGATTAAAGTTCCCCATGAGATGCATCCCACAATGATGAATGTAACATCTAGAAAGTTACCAGAATCAAAATGCAGAAAATTGATTTCATAATCCATCAAGGGGTGACCAAAAATCTGGCTCATGATAGTCAAACATGTGTATGCCCTCATAGATAAACAGACAATGCCTCACACACAGTCAGTTAAAGAAAGTTCCAGTTAATTAATTGTAAAGGACAACCTGGTAATCAAGGTCCAGGTTGATAGAAGAAAGACATCTCCTGTACACCTAATCTAGGATCTCAAATTAGATATTGTTTTTTGATTTTCTACCCACGAACAATCAATTCATTCAGTCAGGTTGCCTTTCAGCTGCCATGAAGTCTCTGATGTCATGTTTCTCACCTTCTTCATCTCCTCATACATCATGAACTGAATGTTGAAGAGGCTTCTGTGCTCATACCAACCTTTGATGTGGTCAAACTAAAGGCTTCCCATCACTGTGAGAAAAACAGGTACATATTAGGGTAAATATGTTGAATAGATTGAGAAGAAACGATAGTTGTGGGAGGTGCAGGAATCTTATTAACACAGAAGGAAAAGGAAGTCTGTTTGCAGATACCTGATTTCCTCTGGCACCTGGTTATGGGAGAGCTATCCACTTTCCCGTGGGAAAGCAATTACATGAACTCAAGGAGCAATCAGTCTCTTAAAAATTCATTTCATATAGACAGAAAATCATCTACCCACAGGAAGAGAAAAACTGAACCCGGAGAACAGAGAAAGGAATCCTCTCCTCTTTGCTTCTCTCCCTGTCCCCAAAGACACACAGAGCTATTTCCCTGCCTCATGCAACATGAAGGCTCCCTGATGGGTTACTTGAGCTCTGCACAGAAACTAATGTTAGTTAAGTCTCCTATTCCAGATCATCATCCCTACGTCTGTAGGCATATCTCTTGCTCAAGCAGGCACACTGGCACCTCAGAAAAGAATGCAGGGAGCACCTGGCTACCTCCCAGGATAGAGTATACAGCACTTGATCGTGGGGTTGTGAGTTCAAGTCCCACACTGGGCTTAGAGAACACTTAAAAGATTTTAAAAAATTTAAAAAATTTTGAAAAGAGAAAGGACCGTGGAACAGAACATTGTCAAGTAGAGCTCCCCATGCAATATGCTGCGCACAGCCCAATCTTGTGATCTAAACTGAGATGCTTCTCTCTGAGCTAGAAGGGAAAACTGTAAGCTCATGAATTCCTTTTTCCATGGTTAGATGTAAATTTAAATATTTTCTGGTGATATAACTGTAACCTGACGGTCTCCTGAGAAGCAGGAGTAAGCAAAATTTCTAACAATGCCTGGTCATGGTCATCCAAGACAACACTACCAACTGCTTTGATACATTGATTACTGACCCTGTTCAACTTTATTTCATCTTCTCCCTGCCAAATTCACTAAGCTTAAAATTTTACTACAGGATGCCAAACATGTTGCTTATGCTATAAATTATAGTTACCTCTTCCTTCGAGAAATTGTTTCATGAATTACTCAAAGGTACCTGTAAATTGTAATATTACATTCTTTGCAAAGTGAAAATATGAGCACACAACATCTTTAGGGTTTCTGTATACATAAATAATCTGGAAAGAAAGGAGGTATTCATTATTTCCGAGGTTTTCATTCTCTCATATTTTTACCCTACTACCTTCTGAACGGATGAAGTTTATTTCTTAATTTACACTTTCCTAATCATATCATGTATATACTCAGCCCTCTTTGTATTTTGGATTTCCCCTTCTCAGCCATGCCTCTCCCTTTCTGATTGGCCTAGTGACTATCAATTACTCCTCAAGACACACCTCCCATGGTACCTCTTCTCAACTCACCCTGAGAGAGCAACAATAGCCTCTTGTCCCTATAGCAACCAACTAATACATGCCACAATGACCCATAGCCATAAAATTGTATATCAATAGGAAAAATGTACTAAGTTATTTTCAAATCATCTTAGAAAATTCAGAGTGTGCTTTTTCATCCTTCAGCATATGGCTTACATAGTTCTTTTTTTTTTTTAAGATTTTATTTATTTATTTGACAGACAGACATCACAAGTAGGCAGAGAGGCAGGCAGAGAGAGAGGAGGAAGCAGGCTCCCTGCTGAGCAGTGAGCCCGATGTGGGGCTCGATCCCAGGACCCTGGGATCATGACCTGAGCTGAAGGCAGAGGCTTTAACCCACTGAGCCACCCAGGCGCCCAGCTTACATAGTTCTTATTTATGTATCTTCAGAGTGTAAACTACAGGTACTTTTCATGCAGTACTTACTTCAGTATTTTTTGTATTAGAGGAATATAGGATTCATTTAAAAAGTTGTTTGCTTTAAGCAATCCAAAGGCACACTTTCATAAAACACCTAAGCAACCCATTGACATTAGAATATAAAATATCATCAATCTCTGTCCAACCCACATTTAAATGGCTTATTCGCTGTGTGTACAGAATATTCAGGGGCCCTGGATGAAACCCAAGGCTTGTATTTTCACTGTGCAGTGGCATGTATATATTGTGTGACTCTTGGGAAGCATCTAGGAAAGCTTTCAGTCACCTACTGCCTCCCTGCACATTGCCTGGAGCCAACCTTAAGCTAGGCGATGGGAAGATGATGTGAGCACTGAGTGGTGCCATTGTACTGGAAATAGAGGGCTTCTCGCATGGGGATTAACTGATATCAACAAAGTGACTGATAATATCAAACAACTGTCAGCAGTGGTTGATATCTCCATAATGAAAGAAAAGATCCTTCTAAATATGAAGGAAGAAGTTCTTTTCATTCCCTTGATGTGACTCTTCATACCTCTTGATTCTGCCTTGAGAATAGCTTCTTGTCATTAATCTATATGTTTAGAGAAGTAAAATGTGACCTAGACCCAAAGGTACAACTGAGTCACTTATGCCACCTTGTCTTGATACTAACACTATTAGGTAGATAATGACACATTTTTAAATACAGGAAATGTTGGAAGTGGAATGGTTTGAAGATAAAATCAAAATACCATCAGAAGGTACACATACCACCTTTCTTCTTAAGGAGGGAAGGCAATGAGTGGAGGTTACTAATGTGGGGTCATTGACTGGGAATGGTTTTTTGAGAGCTGTTTACTGCGATCCTTAGAGCAGATTGCTATTGAGGTTTTTGAAGACAAAAGACAATAGCAAGTAGTTATTTTAGAAAGGGGAGGGGAGAGCAAAACATTTAAAATGTAAATTTGAGAATTGAGGCCATTAAAGTAAAACGAAGATACGACTTTTAAGTGTATTGGTTTTTTCCTAGTACACTACCAGATTCATGAACACAGGTACAAATATACACATATTGGGTTTCACCAGAATAGGTGTTGGCAGATGATCATAATAGAGTTGACTAGGGCAAGAGAATCGAGACAAAGGTGATTTGAATGTCAAATATGGAGCTATTGGTGGGTGTGAAGAAGTGGAAGAGATGGATGAGAGAGTGTGGAGAGGGAGTGGAGAGGTGGAGGGGGAGGGGACTGGAGATACGAATGTGGTGACTGGTCACTCCAGGGACACCTGAAAGGAGTGGGAGGCAAAGGAGGCAGCTCTCAGAGAACAAGGTGCTCCAAGTCAGGATTCAAGGTAGGGCAGTTACTGGCGATGCCTTTGTTCATTCACTCAACTCTACTACCCTCTGGACACTCCTCTGTGTACTGCAAACTCCATCTCTCTCATGTTTACACTCTGGCCAGAAATGGACAATAAATAAACAGGTACACAGATGGCAAATGGTGTCAAGAATAAAGGCAGGTTTATACCACCTTATAAACTCTGGAGGTTGGTGGAGGAAAAAGGTCGCTGGTGATGGTGTCAATACTAAGAGGTTTGGCAGGGCTAGGGGTATGGGAGGCCAGTGCAGAGCCTGAGGAGGTCAACATGAAGGAGGCAACCCTGCACTTGCATGACCCTGAGAATGACTGCCTCTTTCCCATTGACCCCGCTGGGGCAATTTGGCTCACCCTTGTCTGGTGCTGACAAAAGACCATTCACTTCAAGTTAGAAATAATCCCATGAGCAACAGGAGTAGAGGGAGAGTGGAAAGTCATGAGTCAAGAGCTGAAATGATCAGTGGATGGAGGTGACTGATCCAGGGAGACGGAGAGACAATTCTTCAGCAGAGATGAATGATTTCCTCTGAGGTTCCCTCGGAATTCCAAGGAACAAGGTACATTTAGAGAGGAAGTAGGCAAAAGAGGTGAAGTGTGAAAAGGAAAGAGGGAGGGCATGCAGAGTAAACAGAAGAAATTGCTAGCATAGTATACACCCTTGCTAATACAGCTGATTCAAAAATGAAAGGATATATTTTATATATGATATTATAACACACTGTATAAAGTAAATTAAATGGACACATATATGCTCTTTCATTTTCTAATGGCTGCATTACTTGTATAATCAGAAAACAAAGGGTGCAAGATAAAATCTGATACTATAAGAAAACAGATGGCTCTTGAAAATTGAAGTAAAGGGGTGCCTGATCAGCTTAGTTGGTTTAGTGTCTGCCTTCAGCCCAGGTCATGATCCCAGGGTCCTGAGATCAAGTCCTGCATGGGAGTGGAGGTGGCAGAAGGGGCCCTTTACAGCAGGGAGCCTATTTCTCCCTCAACCTGCCCTGCTTATTCCCTCCCTCCCTCTCTCTCTATTAAATAAAGTCTTAAAAGAGAAAACTAAAGTGTTTAAAATGCTACATTTGCCAACAGCTGGATGAGTGCACGGTGTTGATATCCTGAAATGAAATGAAATAGTGAAAAAGAGCAGTTAGCTCTCAGCAGTCAGAGCCTATTTCCTACTTTGGCTTTTTTGTTCTTCAGCCCACTGGGAACCAAGTAGTATGGGAGGTGGTTAGAGAAGAGACGAGGGGATGGTCTTTCCTCAAAATCCATTTCTGGAGTTTTATACTCAAAGAAGGGGACTCTTTCCTTGGTTTCCAGTTTTCCAGTACCTTTGCGATGTTCCTCAGAATAAATCAGACTTAATAATTGCTGAAACCAGATGGTTCCTGTAAAAGAAATAATTTTGTTTTCAATGATGATCCAAAATGGAGGTAGATTTATCATGAATTTTTAATCAGAGTTTGTTACTATAATAAGTACAATGTGATTTCATCTGAATGGGATTGTTAATATATGTAAATGCAGTGTGGGAGAAAGAAAGCAAACGTGGCCTTTCTTTTCCTGTTTCAGGAGATGCTCCACCTGAAACTCCGTGGGCATTGTCCCACAAATGTATTCCTTGACTCTTCTGTGTTTCTTCTGCTTCACATATGGGACTTTCAAATGATCTTCTATGCCTGCCTCTCTACTTCCTTCCCCAACCCCACTCCTAGAACATGAGCCAAAAGAAGCCAAGGAAAAGGTAATCCATGGAAGGAGGCAGTTCCCAGCTTTGCAGGCTTCCCCATGTTTGCTTCTGTTTCCTGTGATCTCCCCTTCAGGAAACAATGTTCATTATAATTCCCTAAAGGAGGCTCCTGGACACCTACATGGAGACGGGAAGGGAAAGACGATGCAGAATGTTGGACCTTTCGCTTTTAGTGGGATGTTACCATTCTTATGATGACTATGTCACCTAATGTCACTTAGAGTGGACATTTGTCACAAAGTATGTGGGTGTAATTGCCTGATAATTTTCCTTATGGTTCATGTGCGTGCTTCATATATGGGGCTTTCAGGTTGAAAACACACCTCATACAGGTCATGCTTCTGACATATCCAGGCAATGCTTTAAAAAGACTTACCACAACAAAAAGTCAAATAATGAAACTGTTATGCTGAAAATAAATAAATTTAATTTAAAAAATAAATAAAATTTTAAAAAAACCCACAAAACTCACAGGCCCCAGAAAGACTCAAATCACCTTCTGAAATGAGAAAACCCAGTGGCCCCTTGTCCATTCTCATCCCTGGCTTCCTTCCTGAGACCATCCCATCACCCATGCTAAGTAGCAGCACCCAGTGAGCAAGATCACCGTTGGGCACACATTCCCTGCGACAGGTGCTGCTGGTGTGCCCCTTATCTGGTCCACCCAGGACCTTATTATAGGTGTTGTAGTCCTCCAGTGTTGCCCAGGAAAGACCAAGGTCACAAGAGGCCTTTGTGTTACCACAGCTGGAGCTCAAACTGAATGAAAACTCTGTGTTACAAGGTTCTGAAAGTCTTTCTAGCATCCTTTCAGCTTTCCCAGATAACAGACACTGCTTCTGCAGGAGGGATCACAGCTTCAGGGTAGCTGAGAAGTTATCTAGAATGCCACAGTTCTATAGAGACTCAATGAGAGAATGCAAAATCTCTGCACAGATTCAAAAATTCAAATGTGTTCAGCTTCTCCCACTTCACCTTTCTTTTTGTCTTTTAAGATTTTATTTATTTTTTGAGAGAGGGAGAGTGACAGAGAGGGATAACAATAGTGGGAAAGGGCAGAGGGAGAAGCAGAGTCCCCATGAGCAGGGACCCCAATGCAAAACTCAATCCCAGGATCCTGGGCTCATGACCTGAGCCAAAGGCAGAAGTTAACTGAGGTACTCAAGCGCCCATGCCACTTTCATTCACATTGTGTCCTTCTGTCTCTCTTTCTTTCTTTCTTCCTTTCTTTCTCTTTCTTCCCTTCTTTTCCTTCCTTCCTTCTTCCCTTTCTCCTCCCTTCATTCCTTTCTTTTTTTTCACCTATTTCATGGTCAGGTGTTAGCATGATGATGTACTAAGCTTTTCCCTTCAGTTCTTCATATAGTAACACCACTGATGCTCTGTAGGCCCTCCCTGATCTGTTTATTCCTTTATCTCATCTCCGGCTTCCATCCTACCCCTATCCCCACCAGAGACAAGCAGGCTTTGGGGCTTAAAATGCATTCTTTGCTGAATGTGTTCTTATGAAATACGGATTGTTGTATGTGTTTGTATTTTCAATCCATGGGCATCATATCTTTCTGTTTACCACTGTGTACTGTGGTTTCACATTTATTTATATGCTACGTCTGATCCGTTGTGTCTAACAGATGCTGTTTCAGGGTGTGCATTCCCACACTGACCTGTCTGCTCAACTCCCAATAAACACCCCCCAAACAATCTGAGTGTACACTCTCACTCTTGTTCCCTATGCACCTGCATGAGATTTTCTTGGAGGCAAATAGGCAAGACAGGAATTGCCTCCTATGTCTGGATTGTGGTTGTGCAGGGAGTAGCAGATGGCTCTCCAGAGAAGCTGCTTCAATCTACTCTCTCAAGGGAATATATTAATGTGTGCAGATTTCTGTGCACTCCCTGTCAGCATTCAGAGTTATCCACCCCTCCATTGTTAGTCAGTCCAGGAGATGTAAATGAACATATCATTGTTTCCCAGTTTGGGGAAGTTGTTGGTATTGGTGGACAGTGATTTTTTTTTTCTGCACATTTCCCACTTGCTTCTTTGGCTCTTTTTATACTCAGATTGTTGTCCCCTACTTCTTGATTTGTAGTCCTACTATGTTGTGGATATTAATTTTAAATTGTCAATATTGCAAATATTTTCTCTCTTTCTGTTCCCTATTATATGGACTTAACCAAGATAATATGTTTCTGCACAGTGAAGGAAACAATCAACAAAACTAAAAGGTAATCTCCAGAATGGGAGAAGATACGTGCAAATGACATATCTCATAAAGGGTTAGTATCCAAAGTCTCCAAAGAACTTTTCTAACTCAATAAGTAATCCAGTTAAGAAATGGGCAAAAGAAATGAATAAATATTTTTTCCAAAGAAGACATACAGATGCCTAACAGACACATGAAAGATATCAACAATCATTCATCATCAGGGAAATACAAACCAAAAGTGCAATGAGATAAAACCATACACCTGTCAGATGGCTGAAATTACAGCCCAGGACACATCACATGTTGGTGAGGATGAGACAAAAGAGAACACTCTTGTACTGTTGTTGGGAATGTAAACTGGTGCAGGCACTTGGAAAACAGTATGGAGGTTCCTCAAGAAATTAAAAATAGAACTACCCTGTAACCCTTGCAACTGCAATACCAATTGTATTTACCAAAAGGCACAAAAATCCTGAAATAAAGGGATAAATGCACCCCCCCCCGTTTGTAGCAGCATTATTAACAAGAGCCAGATGATGGAAAGAGCCCAAATACCCATTGACTGATAATGAGATAAAGAAGATGAACAATGGACTATTACTTGACCATCAAAAAGAATAAAATCTTGTCATTTGCTATGATGTAGATGGAACTAGAGTATATTATGCTAAGCAAAATAAGTGAGGCAGAGAAAGACAATATGATTTCACTCATACTGTGGAATTTTAGAAACAAAACAGATTAACATGGGGGTAGGGGATAGAGGCAGAAACCATAAAAGAGTCTCTTAACTACAGAAAACAACTACAGGGAACAGAGGGGAATGATGAGAATGATGAGATAGAGGAGAGTCTTAAGAAAATGGGTCACCAATCAGACTGTTCCTGAGTTTAAATCCTTTGTAATAAATGGGTAATATAGTAAGTAAAATGTTTTCCTGGGTTCTGTGAGGTGCTTTAGCAAATAAATTAAACCCAAGGAAGGGGTCATGGGAATCTCCAATCTACAGTCAGTTAGTTGAAGCCCAGGTGACAATGCGGACTTGTAATAGGCATCTAAAGTGGGGAGAGAAGCAGTTTGTGGGACTGAGCCCTTAAGCTGTGGGATCTGAAACTATCTCTGGGCAGACAGTGTCAGAATTGAGTTGAATGGTAGGACACCTAGCTGGTGTTGGAGAAATGCTTGGTTTTATGGAAAAATATTGGTGTCAGAATCATAAGTTGTCTACCAAATATCCAAGTGGATATGACAAAAGGTCAGTTGGATATTTGGATCTGAAATTCAGCAGGGATTTTAGAGCTAACATATAGATATTATTTACAGATATAAGAACAGACGAGAGCAAAAGAGAAGTAGGAATAACCCCCATTCCTTGAATATTGGCAGGTACTGGGCACATTTAAATTAACTTACTTGTATCCATTTTTTAGTTTATCTTTGTGTACAGTGTAAGAGAAGGACCTCAACGTGAGACAGGAATCCATCAGAATCCTAAAGGAGAACATAGGCAGTGATCTCTTCGATATCAGCCACAGCAACTTCTTTCAAGATATGTCTCCAAAGGCAAAGGAAACAAAAGTGAAAATAAACTTTTGGGACTTCATCAAAATCAACAGCTTCTGCACAGCAAAGGAAACAGTCAAAAAAACAAAGAGGCAACCCACGGAATGGGAGAAGATACTTACAAATGACAGTACAGACAAAAGGTTGATATCCAGGATCTATAATGAACTCCTCAAACTCAACCCACATGAAACAGGCAAACATATCAAAAAATGGGCAGAAGATATGAACAGACACTTCTCCAATCAAGACATACAAATGGCTATCAGACACATGAAAAAATGTTTATCATCACTAGCCCTCAGGGAGATTCAAATTAAAACCACATTGAGACATCACCTTACACCAGTTAGAATGGCCAAAATTAACAAGAAAGGAAACAACATGTGTTGGTGGGGATGTGGAGAAAAGGGAACCCTCTTACACTGTTGGTGGGAATGCAAATTGGTGCAGCCTCTTTGGAGAACAGTGTGGAGATTCCTCAAGAAATTAAAAATAGAACTTCCTATGACCCTGCCATTGCACTCCTGGGTATATACCCCAAAGATACAGATGTAGTGAAAAGAAGGGCCATCTGCACCCCAATGTTTATAGTAGCAATGGCCACAGTCGCCAAATTGTGGAAAGAACCAAGATGCCCTTCAACGGACGAATGGATAAGGAAGATGTGGTCCATATACACTATGGAGTATTATGCCTCCATCAGAAAGGATGAATACCCAACTTTTGTAGCAACATGGGCGGGACTGGAAGAGATTATGCTGAGTGAAATAAGTCAAGCAGAGAGAGTCAATTATCATATGGTTTCACTTATTTGTGGAGCATAACAAATATCATGAAGGACAAGGGGTGTTAGAAAGGAGAAGGGAGTTGGGGTAAATTGGAAGGGGAGATGAATCATGAGAGACTATGGACTCTGAAAAACAATCTGAGAGGTTTGAAGTGACAGGGGGTTGGGAGGCTGGGGTACCAGGTGGTGGGTGTTATAGAGGGCACGGATTGCATGGAGCACTGGTTGTGGTGAAAAAAATAATACTGTTTTTCTGAAAATAAATAAATCAATTTAATTTAAAAAAATTAACTTACTTGTAGCAACAACCCTAAGAGAGGTAGTATTACCATATTGCCATTGAGATGGAAAATGCTAGTCAGAAGCCAAAATCTATGCTTCCCTTCATTCATAGAAATAAATTTTAGCTGGAATTTAGACACCAGCCAGGTGCCAGGTGTTACCTCTTCCAGACCTCCTTGCAGTACATGGGTCAAGAAAATTAAGGTCTTCCCACAGAATATTAATAGAAATGATGTGGATCACCTTCAGATTAGGGCACATGAGGCAATGCTGTGTATCAGCCATGCTATCTAACCCTTCTCTACTGACAAAAATGGTGATGACCACAGCTGCGTTAGAAGCCATGGGCTAAACATGGCAGAAATGTTCTAAACCTGGGTTCCTGGATAACTGCATAGGACAGAGCCACCTGACAAACTAGAACACTCACTTTGGACTATTATGTGAGAGAGCAATCAACTCGTTTGTTCTTTAAGTTCCTGAATTTTGTTACTCTCTCTGTTTGCAGCAGTTTATTTGGTCATCTAATACAATCATTTTATGAATGTTTGAAGAAGTTAAGATACCCAAGGTCACAGAGCTCGGACCTAAATCTGTTTCTATCTAATTCCAATACTTTGACCCATATGGTGTAGCCATAAGCTACACCTCTCGCATTCATTGCCTCAGGCCAATAAAGATTGAGAAGTATACTAGAATGTGGGGATATATGAGTCCCCAGTTCAGAGCCAGCCTTACGTTATAGGTCAGTGAGCACAGCCAGCTACAAATATTGCCATTTGGTAGAGAAAATTGAAGAGTATGTGGTTTGTACAACTCATATCCTGGAGAAACTTTGTGGAAAAGTTGGAGGTCTTTCTCATAACCACAAAAGAAATGTGTTGCTTGGTGCCTACATTACATATGGAGGGGAGACCTGGTAAGGGTTGTGGCCAGTGAGCTCTTTTACCTTCCATAAGAGTCATACTCAGTTCCTCAGAATATCTGGGGAACTTGATTCCCCAAATCTCTCTTCAAGATATCTGAAATGTTATGAAGTATCAGTGAGGAAGAAGATGTTTTGTTTTAGTTTCCATGACAACTAAATAGAGAGGCAAAGAACTGCTGTGAGTTTTAAAAGGACTCCTTGCCTGGGCTGGGAAAGAGCAGTCTTGACCTTCTTTGTGAATCAGACTAATGCCATCTTGGACAAATCTGCCACTATGACTGCACTGTGACCTAAAGCCTTCTTGAGCATAGACCCTTACCCCCACCCACTTTTTTTCTTTCCATTTAATCACGCTTTTAAGTATACTCTTGAAGTACACATGATGTGTATATATACTCAGATTTACTCTAGAGATATGACTATGATTCTTAAATATTTTCTTCTGAGTGGTCTCTAGGTCTATAAAGGCAGGTCTTATGGAAGGTGGGGTTGAGGGATCTATTCATCTTGAAGTGTCCCAAGGCATGATGCTGTCTGTAAGTCCCCTCAATAAACAATTTCTTGTCAAAAAAAAGAAAAAAGAAAGAAAGAAAATGGGTCGCCAACAAGGAAATGACTCATTTACAGGAGGAGGTCACAGCCATTGAGACTAAGCTTGAACAGAAATGCAGTGACCACCACAATCTGCTACAGGCCTGCCACATGCAGGACATCAGTTGAGCACTGTCTAAGGACACTATGGAAGGCATTAGTGAGAGGAAGTGTAGCTCCTAGGAGGAGGATTCAGTGAGTGGTTCCCGGTGAACCTCCAGTAACTCTGTGTGAGAAGCCCTCATTGAGATTGACTACAGTGACCTGTGTGAAGATCTGAGGATGCCCAGGCTGAGGAGATCAAATAGGAGATGAATACAATGAAGCAGAAGCTGAATGAGCAGCGAGTGTACTCCAGCATATAGGTGCCCCTGACATGAAAGCTGTGGAAAACCTGGGAGGTGTCTGAGACAACTTTCAGGAGACCCCAGATGAGCCCAAATGCAAGCCAGGAAAGCCAAACAGGCATTCGAAGAGATCAAGAAAGAGCACTTTGACTGCTTCAATACTTGCTTTGAATCTGTGGCCACCAACATCAATGAGATTTACAAGCCTTATTGGCAACAGAATGCCCAAGCATTTCTGAGTCCTGAGAACCCTGAGGAGCCCTACTAGAATGGTACCAACTCTAACTATGTGGCTCTTGGCAAACGCTTCTGGTCTATGGACAACTTGTCAGTGCTTCAGGGAACAGTGGCAGCTCTAGCCTTGTTCCTGGCCATCCACAATAAGCCAGCTCCCTTCATTATTCGGGATGAGATCTATGCTACCTGGAATGACACCAACATTGGCTAGATGGTCAGTTACACAAAGGAGTAATCAACTTGCCACTTCCGGGACATTGTCATCTCTTTCAAGGAGGAGTTCAGCACAAAGGCTGAGAGCCTCCTTGCTATCAACCTTGAGCAAAGAAACTATGTCGGCAGCAAAACCTGACCTTCCACCTCACCAAGTACCCAGATGCCACCGCCAACCCCCAATGAACAGGAGCATAATTCTGTCCTCCTGCCCTGTCTCTGGCCATAAGCTACACCCCTCCCAACCTCTGGATATTTAGCCACAACCTTCCCCTACCTCATGTTCCTAACTGGTATAATCATAGGATTCAGGCACCGCTGACAAGTACTAAGTGGAACAGAGGTGACACTAGGTCTGTAGCAAAAATTCCTCAGCTACAAGGAGCACCCAGGCCTTTGGAAGGAGGTGCTGAGCTGAACTGAACTGAACAGGGCCATTAACCCCATCCCCTCTCCCAGACCTCCTCCCCCATCACCCATAGTCATGGGCCCCTTGGGCCTCTTGTATCTTACCTGTATGTGGGTATTTATGTGTACATGTGTGTACATATGAGTGTGTTTGCCAAATAACAAAGATATTGGAGACCCATCCTTAGAAGAGCCTAGGCTGAATCTGATTTCAAGAGAACTCTCTTTGAAAGCACCCCAGGTCTGGGCAGAGGTATTTAGGACCTCATCAGAATCAGTCAGGTGAAACTGCCCTCCTTCACTCATTCGTGTTTTCATTCATCTGTGTATTGATCAGGCATATCCTCAGCATTCTTTATTTGTCAGGCTCTTTTCTTGAAATACAGAGCTGAATCAAATATGATCCCTACCCTTCTACTGAGGAGATGCAGTGGGGTCCTGATTTCTCATGGTCAGCAGAATCATATTTGTACATGCTTTGAATGACAGAAGAGGATGATCACCTCCAGGCTTCCCGAGCTGAAGCTTGATGAATTGGTAGGATTTGGTTGGGCACTAGGAGCAGAGCCTGTGCTCTAAGGACAGACAACTGTAGGTTCTAGTCTCTGTTAAAAATCACTTACCTGTTTGTTGCTGCACACGTCTTTTGACATTTCCGTGCTTCTGTTTCCTCATCTGTAAAAATAGAGCTAACAATATGACCTACCCCATAGGATTTAATGATGTTAAGCTCCTTGCTGGCAGCCCTACCTCTGCTTGGAGCCCAGTATGCACCGACCCATCAGAAGACAAGCCTTCTCATACTTAGACCCCTGAGAGCTCTGACCCAGTTGTTGGGGACAGAAAGAGCCTCCAGTCTGGGACATGCTAAATGCCTTGGTTATTGAGAGTGTTCCAGGGCTCCAGTGGGATTTACCAGGTAAGTGAAGGGCCTAATGAAGCCTGTAGCTCCAAACATGTATGGTATCCAGGTGCCTGGGTTCCAACCTGGATTGTGAGGAAGTAGGGGAAAGGTACCCTGGGCCACATCCTGGGCAAATGTGTGTGAAGGTCCCTCCCTCTGGGAACTAAGTGTGTCAGCTGCAGGTATTGTGCAGAGGAAGCACAGCCTGCTGCCATGAGGTCAACATTTGCTTCTTCATATATACTGTCAGACCATCACCTTTTCCTGATTGTCTTCTGCATTCTTGTTTTGTAAATGTTCAACCAGATCTGATTACTCAAGTGTCCCATGAATCCATTCTCTAAGACAGATTTATAAGAAGATCTAACCCCCTTTGACTACCATTGGCCATCTCTCTCAAACTGCTGTCACGTATGCTAGACTCTTTTGAGACTTTGATATATATGAGTTCATTGAAACTGTTATGGTGTATTTAATACAAATGGTATATTGAGTCATTCTGCAATTTGCCTTCTTCACTTAACCTTGTTTTTGAGATCTATGCATGTTATTTTTGCTAAATGTAGCTTCAACTCATCCTTTGCAACTGCCTAATAGAGTGTCATCATATGGCTCTGTCCCACCTTCCCCGTTTCTTTTGTGATAGCTAGTTATGACAGCTTTCCACTTTGCTATTACAGAACATGACCAAGGAACACTGTGTGTGTGTGTGTGTGTTGTGTGTACATGTGCGTGTGTATGTGTGTTTACCAAGGTTGCTTCCTTGAGGTTCAATGCAGAGTCATAGGCTATTTATGTTTTTGTTTTAAATAGATACTTCTAAACTGCCTTCCTGTACTGTGACTCAGTATTTTTCTTGAGGTTGTCTTAAGTATAACATTATTATCTCCTTTAGTTTCATCATAAGCAGTGACATCTGTAAAACCACGGATTTGATGTGCTAATTCTATATTTTTCTAATACATATTAAAAGGCACAACTCAAAAAAAGTTTTCTGTACAACAAAGAAAACTATCAACAAAATGAAATGTCAGCCCATTAAGAGGGAAAACAATTTGGAAATCATTTATGATTAAGCGTTAATATAAAAACATATCAAGAACTCATACAACACAATAGCAAATATAACAAAACCAATTAAAACATGGGCAAAGGCTGTGAGTAGATGTGACCGTATATATACACACAGATATATATGTACCTATACATTGTACATACATCTGTATGTTTTTGTCTGATCAGAGTGCTATAGCAAAAGTAGACCCAAATAGCTGGGGATTATTACACATCATAGTGTTAGTAAAAGATAATTTTCCTCCTTCTCATGCACTTGGAGAGTAAATACAACTTCACCTCTCTGTCCAAAGTAGCCGCCTGAATGGCAAATATTTCTGCATCGTTTCCCGGCCACTTTGGCACCGTAGTGTTTGATAGGGTGTCTTCAACATGGCTACTTCTGTATTTTCTCTGTTTCCTTGTCCACATCAAAAATAACTTCTAGGGACACCTGGGTGGCTCAGTCAGTTAAGCATCTGCCTTCAGTTCAGGTCATTATCCCAAGGTCCTGCTTCTCCCTCTTTCTGCCGCTCCCCCTGCTTGTGTGCTCTCTCACTGTCTCTGTCTCTGACCAATAAATAAATAAAAAATCTTAAAAAAATAACTTCTAGCTCATTGTAAAAGACCTACTTCATAAGATATTAAATTCAGTTGACACTATAATATCCAATAGATAAGTGTATATGTCCATATAGAATACTACTAAAAAAACAGAGTTCCCACACTTTAAAAGTATCATGGTTCTTCTTAGATTAACTATTAGAACAGAGAACTCACCAGATTTGGGGTATGTGATTATGAAGACATCATTTTCTCTGATTTCAAAATTATCTAAATTTTCTATAAAGCTAATATCAAGTGATGAATGATTAAAATAATATCCTTTAAATCTGAATAAGAATTTCTCCATGTCTTCCATACTTCGGTCACCTGCAAGAGAGAGACAAAACGACTGGAAAGAAATTAATAAAATTTTATGTTTTCTTTCCTTCTGTCTCTCAGTTGTTGACCATATGCTGAGAAAAGAAATTGATATTTTGTTTTCTTCACAGTCACTGAAAACTGGCTGGCTCTGAAAGTTACTGTCCTGGGTTCTGCGTGTGAGTTTGGTCCAATGCCAGGAGACAGATGTTCATGGGCTAGTGGTTAGTTTTATGGGTATGTGCTCCATTTTTATAGCTACAGGGAAAATGGTTTGAAAATATTTTTTAAAAGATTTTGTTTATTTATTTGACAGAGAGAAAGATCACAAGTAGGCAGAGAGGCAGGCAGAGAGAGAGAGAGGAGGAAGCAGGCTCCCTGCTGAGCAGAGAGCCCGATGAGGCACTTGATCTCAGGACCCTGAGATCATGACCTGAGCCAAAGACAGAGGCCCAACCCACTGAGCCACCCAAGTGCCCCTGAAAATAATTTTGTAGTTGCAAAAAAGATACTTTAATCAGAAGGCATACATATATATGTATACATATACATACAAATGAACATACAAGTTGAACTTGAACAAGCTTCAGACACACTCACCTCCCAGCACTCCTTCATCATCTGAGCTTTACTTTCTCCCATATCTGAAGTACAATGTGTTAGCTTCCAGCAGGTTTCTGGAAGCTTTTCTTTATGTTTTCTGGGTGGGAGTTATGTATTCATGATCTCTTTGGTAACTTTAAATTTTGTTTTATTTCTTAATGTGCCACTTGTTTAGAATGACAAGGGGTAGTGCAAGCAGGAGTTAACAGACATGACTGTCTTCCAGTTTCCATTTGAGCAATTCAGCTATCCACTATGACAAAACAAACAAAGGCACAATGTAAAAGTCCAAAAGAAAACACTCAAATAATGGGTGATCCACAGAAAGTGGAAACCCAGCCTCATGAGTCATCATTTATGTATATACTTTGCCTTTCATTGTTATCCCTCACTCACCACATGGAAGATAATCTTTAAGGCTATGAGTCCTGAAGTTACAGTGGACTTGTGGGTTCTTCCAGATTACTCTAAGTGTCTTCTTTCTATTTCCAATGTACGTGGACATAGGAACAGTGGAGAAAATCAGATTCAGGATCACACAGATTGAAAACAACTCCAGAATGCCCCTGAAAGGGTCATTATAAGACAGAGGGAAATAAGAAATCTTTAAAATATATTTGACAGCTATACTGTTACTAGAAGACAGAAGGCTGATAGACTCTCTTTACAAAGGAGAATTGGGAAAGCTGCAAAGTAGTTGGAATCATCATCATGAATGGGTAGCCAGGGAAGAAATGGGGACCAGACAGGGAAGGGGAGAGGAAGGGAGAGGAGATAAGTTATTCTGCCACTAGAGTTATTTAAGGCTCCTCATCATTGCTGTCCTTGGTATTCAAAGAAACAACCTAATTTACAACTCCATACCCACTGGGCTCTAATGTTGACTTCCATTATCAAGGAGCACTGGCTCCCTAACAGTAGCGAGTTCCATGTCTTGGGATCAAAACAGTTTCAATGAGCCTTAACACCTTGACCTTCTCATGAAGGAAACACAATTCTACCATCTTATATTCTACTTATATTACATCCTAGTATAGTTACTACTCTCATGGTGAATTAAATATTTCTTTTAGTGTATGTACTTAAATCTCTAAATAATATTTGGAATCAGAAAATGGCTCAGTTCATTGAAAATCAAAGCAAAAGGAGGACAGTGTAGTCTTGCTTCCTGCATAGGAGCTGATACCTTACACATTTTTAGCCTAGTGTTTAGAAAAACACCGAACACCTAAAACTGCATAACTAGTGAGTACAGTCAAGAGAAAGGAAGCAGAGAGTATGTTATCCCAAAAATATCAATTTGGCATGTGGCTGATGTTTTAGTTGAATGCAATTAAGACCCAGCAGACTCACAATAGCTTTCTACCTTCTGCTTAAAAGAATTTAGATAGAGAACTACATCAGGAATAGAGCTCCTACCACATGTAACTTTTTCTTTCAGAAAGACTGAAAGTGTGGTGGTGGCATGGTACACATCTCTACCACATATGGGCTCTCCTCATCTTCCTCCTCCTTGACTTCTGAAGCATTTCACCCCCTTCTCCTTGCTTAGGATGATTTTTCAGACTGCCTTTGGCTCATTTTGACTTTGTGAGTCTCCCACACACATGTAGTTACCTTTCTGTTCTGTGAATTTATCTGAGTTATGTCAATTTAATTATTAGACCATCCAGAGAACCTAGAAGGGAGAAGGAAAAAGTGTTTCACTCCGAAGCTACAATGAAGCTACTCACCTTAGAGTTCTTTGAAATGAAGTGTGAACGTCAACTGAGTAGAATAATTGTGTGATGCTGAAGGAGAAAGACACAGGTAAAAACTACATTTTCTGTAAAGAGATTTAATACTTCACCAGTTAGAGTTCCAAGAATCAATAAATCACTAAAAAGGAGGGTTTAAGCTGATGTTATCTAGCAGTTTGTCCAAAGGTCTAGTGAATAGCACTGAGACATTTACAATAATTGTTTGAAAATAAATGCTTCAAGCAACTCAGCAATGCTGAGTAGGGTTCAAAGTCTGTGGTTATGAATTATAACAAAAAATGTGCATGTATGCTTGCTGTCCCACTCAAGGTACTGTAATGGCCAGAGACCAGTCGTACAATGGATAAAGTTGCTTCTTCTTCAATAGCAGGAGTATCGGTGTACTATTTCTTTGTTTTGTGTCTTTTGGAACAGAATGAAGAAAAGTGTAGTGTGAAGAATTGAGAAGTTGAGGGGAGAAATCCATGTCTGCAAGAAGACGGTACATGTATTTTGAGGGATTAGATCCTCTCCCAAATTCCACAATATGTTGGACACAAATATAATATCATTTAACTACCAATCACCACTTGCCTGTATTAAACCCCTTGATGGTCTTACTGTTGGCAAGATGTTCATACCACTGTATCAAAGAGCAGGAGATTTGTCCTGGGATGGCTCCTCAGGGACTGTTTTGTATCCTCTTTCTCAGGGGTTCCACACTCTGTCTAGTTTTCCCTCCAAATAGAATGGTCATAAAGTCTAGATATTCAAAGGTTTATTCAAATTCCCTTTCTATGTACATGGATTATTGACCCTAGATGCTTCTTCTCTTCTATTGTTACCTCTTCCTGAATAATAAACATCTCTTCACGTCCACAGAGATCAATCACCACTCGCTCGCATTTGTTGACATCATGGCATGCACATTTCAGATTTGGAACATGACTCAAGCCTTCCTAATGCATGTCTTCTCGCCCCTCTTCTGTAAACGCTCCACCAGGAAAAGGTAGCTTGTGTCTCTCACTTAGAACGACTCTCATGAATTTTCGAGTTCATCTTTGGTTTCATCTTTCCTATTGTCACATTTCATTAAATAACTTTTCATCTAAGGAAGGCTTTAATCCCTTTTATTGGAGAAGTTTTACTGCCCAGAAAATAAATGTTTAATGTGACAGAAATTTGACCTGGCAGTTATTCAGAAAACCTTCTCCTCACAGTGTTCTCTCGGTTAAAATGTAACACACTCCATGAAGCAAAAGTTGTCATTCCTAGAAAGCAATCATTGAGGGTTCCCAAAACAAATAACTTGGGGGAAGTAAACTGAAACTTCTGGTTATGCAACTTTTCATTATTTGCCAAACTTATGAGGGTGAAAAATGGGAAAACTACCTGCTTAAGGGGTTTAAGCACAACCTCTGACCCATTATTGGCTGACTGCTAAGCTATATTGGTCTCGTCTTAAATATAACCCAAGAATTAAAAAAAGAAACCTAAGCAGTAACATCAGAGTGTGCATAATGCTGGGGATTATGCATAGAATTAGTTTTTGTAAGTCACTCTACAGTAAAATTAAAAATTAGTTCTCGTAAGTCACTATCCAATAAAGTTAAAAATAGAATAAAGCGGAAAAGCAGAACAACCACTTCCAGGAACAATTCAGAATCCTGAAGTGCCCAGTTTTCACGAAAAAGTACCATATGCTGAAAAACAGGAAAGTACGACATACATGCAGGATAAAAGTACAATTAACAAAAACTGTGTGTTGGGGTTAATGTAGAGCATGAAATCATCTCTAATACCTGGCTTGCTAAAAAGTCACATGGATGTCACTAAGGACAGGGAGGTTTTCTGGGAAGGGCATAGGCCTTTGGAATGCAGAGCAACTGTGACCATTGTGCCCTGGGAATGCTGAGGGCAGTTGCCTTTCCCAAAGCTTTCTTAGCCCAAACAGCCACCCTGTGATCTAAGAGATGAATGCATTGTCCCCTAGGCTGTGTGTAGCAGACTCATAGAACATGCAAATTAGCATATCATATCTTTCCTATAAACAGACCCTCTTACTTCCAGTAAGACCCCTTGTCACACATCATGGGTTTGAAAATCAGTGTTAAAAATGTGTGATTATTCCGAAAGACCAATGAAAGCAGGAGCGAAGAAGAGAAAAGGGTCTTCTCTGAGTGCTGCCCTCCTTGCCTTCTCCTCTCTTCCCCACAGAAGTCTGGAGAAATCTTCCATCCATTGGTGCAGGGATTGCGGCCATTCCTGACAACCTTGTCTAAACAGACCCTAACCCCAGGCTTAGCGAACGAAGCAGCTATAAAAAATACGCCCTATTTGTTGAGTCACTCCATCTCAAAAGTACGTTTGACCAGACAGAAGAAAGAATTAGGAAACACGAAGAGGACAGAGAAGAATTACAATGAAAAGACTGGAAAGACAAAGAATGAAGAAAACTGAACATAGCCTCAGAGCCCTGGAGGAAATGTCCAGCGTGCCAATGTAAGTGCAAGGAGAGGAAAGGGCAGAGAAGAATCTTTGAAGAACTTATGACCCAGATCTTCCCAAATTTGATGGAAAACACTAATCTGCACATCCATGAAGCTCAACAAACAAGCAGGATCAACGTGAAGGGATTTAAAGCTACACAGATCAGAGTTAAATCACTGAATTATTATTATTTATATAATTAGATCAGTTAAATCACTGAAACATACATTTTAGGGTCCTTTTATTTCTGGGAAGGGTGCTTTCGGTATTTTAAGGAGGATTTCATTGTGTCTGTCGATGGTATTGGGGGGTAGGGACATTCAATGATACGTATCCTTCCAGTCCATAAACGTGAGAAGTCTTTCCATTTGTGTGTGTCTTCTTCGGCTTCCTTCAGTAAAGTCTTGTAGTTTACCTTGTGCAGGTCCTTCACTTCCCTGGTTACATTACGGAGATTTCATTTGTTTTTTTGCTTCTTTGAATGAGATACCTGTATTTTTTTTTTCAGATATTTCATTATTAGTGTAAAGGAATCAAACATTTCTATATATTGATTGTGTATCCTACAACTTTACTCTGATTATGGAGTAGTTTCAACAGTTTTTTGATGGGTTCATTGGTATTTTCTATATATAAAGTCGTATCATCTGCAAGTGGCAGCTATTTTACTTCTCCCTTTCTGATTTGGATGCCATTTATTTCTTTGTCTTACCTAATGACTCTAGCTAGGGCTTTTAGTATGAGAATAGTGGTGAGAGTGGGCATTCATGTCTTAGAACATGAATCTTAGAACTCCTGATCTTAGAGGAAAAGCTTTAATCTTTCACTATTGAAAATGATACTTGCTGTGGCTCCTCATAGATAGTCTTTATTATGTTGAGGTACATCTCTTCTACACTCTGTGTGTTAAGGGTTTTAAATGTGAGTGTATGTTGTGTGTTTTCAGTTGCTTTTTCAGTGTCTATTGAGATAATCATGGTATATTATCTTTGATTTGATTGGTATATGACATTTACTGAGTTGTGTGTGTTGAATGAAACTTGCATTGTAGAGATAATTCCCAGTTGGTCCTACTTCAAGGTGTTACTGAATTTGGTTTGCTTTTTTTGTGAAGAATTTTTGCATCCCATCAGGGCTATTGGTCTATAGCTTTTTGTTTGTTTGTTTTTAATTTGTACCAACAAATAGAGTACACCAGTAGTTTCAGATGTAGAGTTCAGTGATTCATCACTTGCATATATCACCCAGTGCTCATCACATCACGTTCCCTCCGTAGTGACCATCACCCAGTTACCCCATCGCCCCACGCACCTCCCGTCCAGAAATCCTCAGTTTGTTCCCTATAGTTGTGACTCTCTCGTGGTTTGTCTCCCTCTCTGAATCTTCCCATTTACCTTTCCCCTCCTTTCCCCTGTGATCCTCTGCACTGCTTACAAATACCAAAAACCCCACAACTAGCCACAGATACCAAAGAGCATATGGGAGACAAAACTTGAACACATGGCCAGCAAAGGGAATAAGGTTTCCAGGTTTTTGTTCATTTTGTGCCTTCTGTTTCTGCAACAGCCCTTCCATTGCGGGGCTGTCCTCACATCTCACGGAACGTGTTTGGGATCCCTGGCTTCTTCCCACCGTGATAGCTTGTGACAAACAGAAATGCACCCACATATTTCCAGGCCACACTCAGAACCAGTTTCCTAGCACCACTTGGGGTCTTGGGGAGCAAGGACCCTGGTTCAACACCCATCCCACTAAGCTCTGTCCTCAGTGGGCTCTGTTTCTATTCTGCCATCAGGTCACCAGGCTGTTGTTTTTTTTTTTTTTT
>NC_081561.1:67197168-67204679 GCF_022355385.1 Mustela nigripes
ATTGTGTATATATACCACTTCTTCTTTATCCATTCATCTGTTGATGGACATCTAGGTTCTTTCCATAGTTTGGCTATTGTAGACATTGCTGCTATAAACATTCGGGTGCACAGCCCCTTCAGATCACTACGTTTGTATCTTTATGGTAAATACCCAGTAGTGCAATTGCTGGGTCATAGGGTCGTTCTATTTTCAACATTTTGAGGAATTTCCATGCTGTTTTCCAGAGTGGTTGCACCAGCTTGCATTCCCACCAACAATGTAGAAGGGTTCCCCTTTCTCCATATCCTCGCCAGCATCTGTCATTTTAAATGAAATTTAATTTTTTTTGTTTGTTTTACATTTTTTTAAATTTTTTATTTTTTATAAACATATATTTTTATCCCCAGGGGTACAGGTCTGTGAATCACCAGGTTTACACACTTCACAGCATTCACCAAAGCACATACCCTCCCCAATGTCCATAATCCCACCCCCTTCTCCCAAACCCCCTCCCCCCAGCAACCTTCAGTTTGTTTTGTGAGATTAAGAGTCACTTATGGTTTGTCTCCCTCCCAATCTTAATGTTACAAGATTCATTGTTTACTCACCACACCCAGTGCTCCATGCAATACATGCCCTCTGTAGTACCCACCACCAGACTCACCCATCCCTCCACATTCCTCCCCTCCAAAACACTCAGAATCCACAGGCTCTCAAAAACATCTCCCCTTCCGATTTCCCCCAATTCACTTTTCCAAATCATTTTAATTTAATGATTATACGGGATTGAGATGTGTTTGAAGTGGTATGGTCCAACTCATACCAGTTATTTTATTTAACATCTCTGACACGTGACATTAGCCCCCAGTCCAGTAATTTCTAGGCTTTGAATTGCTTTGGCTTAACTATCTGCTTAAAGCAATAAGATTGTTTCATCTTCTTTGTCCCCTGAGCACTGCCCTTTACACAAAGAAGGCCCCCTTACCTACAACTCCACATGGTTCCACCTCCAGAGATATCTACCTGGTATTCCAGGTATTCTTAAGATGGAGGCCTTGGAACACTGAAAGCCTTTTGGCTCTACCAAGGACTACAGTACTGTGAGTGAGGCACTGATCTTGGGTGCACAATTAAAGGAGAGACCAAATTCAGTTATTAGGATGAATAATATTGTAATGCAGTAGTAAAATATTTAAATTAACATGAAATCTATGACAGATAAAATGTCCAAAGTTTAAAATATTACTGATTTTTCCTTTTACCTCAGGTGTCAAGGTGACATTGCACAGCACTGTTATTTAAAACTTAAGTTCAAATACCTCTAAAATATTCTTATTTACTCTCAACATATTTTTAAAATTTAAATTCAGTCAATTAACATATGGTGTATTATTAGTTTCAGAGGTAGAGTTCAGTGATTCTTCAGTCTTATATATATCCCAGAGCTCAATTCATCAATTGTCCTCAATGTCCATCACCTAGTTACCCCATCCTCCCAAACTCTTCCTCTCCAGCAACCTAGTTTGCTTCTTTCAATTAGGAGTGTCTTGTAGCTTGTTTTTTTTTTTTAAAGATATTTATTTATTTAATTGACGAAGAGAAAGACACAGTGAGAGAGGGAACACAAGCAGGGGACGTGGGAGAGGGAGAAGCTTCCTCTGCAGGATGCAGGGCTCAATTCCAGACCTGAGCTAGAGGCAGACGCTTAGTGACTGAGCCACCCAGGCACCCCAGGAATGTCTTCTAGTTTGTCTCTCTCTGTGATTTTGTCTTATTTTCTTTCCTCCCTTCCCCTATGATCCTCTGCCTTGTTTCTTAAATTCTGCATATCAGTGAGATCATATGATATTTGTCTTTCTCTGGTTGATTTATTTCACTTAGCACAATACCCTCTAGTTCCATCCACATCTTTACAACTGGCAAGATTTCATTTTTTATGGCTGAGTAGTATTCCTGTGTGTGTGTGTGTGTGTGTGTGTGTGTGTGTGTGTGGTGTGCATAAAGCCTCCTCTTTTTTTTTTTTTTTTTAAAGATTTTATTTATTTATTTGACAGAGAGAAATCACAAGTAGATGGAGAGGCAGGCAGAGAGAGAGAGAGAGGGAAGCAGGCTCCCTGCTGAGCAGAGAGCCCGATGCGGGACTCGATCTCAGGATCCTGAGATCATGACCTGAGCCGAAGGCAGCGGCTTAACGCACTGAGCCACCCAGGCGCCCTAAAGCCTCCTCTTTATCCATTCATCTGTCAGTGTGCATCTGGGCACTTTCCACAGTTTGGTTATTATGAACATAGCTGCTATAAACATTGGGGGGCATGTGTCCCTTTGAATCACTATTTTTGTATCCTTTGGGTAAATACCTAATAGGACAATTGCTGGGTCATACCCTAGCTCTATTTTCAACTCTTGAAGGAAGCTGTATACTGTTTTTCAGAGTGGCTACTCCAGCTTGCATTCCCACCAACAGTGTAGGATGGTTCCCCTTTATCCCCATCCTCGCCACCATCTGTCATTTCCTGGCTTGTTAATTTAGCCATTTTGGTTGGTGTGTTGTGGTATCTCATTGTGGTTTTGATTTGTATTTTCCTGATGCTGAGTGCTGTAGAGCACTTTTTCATGTGTTTGATGGCCATGTGTTTGACTTTTTCATGTGTTTGATGGCCATTTCATGTGTTTCATCTTTGGAGAAATGTCTGTGCCTGTCTTTTGCCCATTTCTTGGTTTGATTATTTGTTTTTGAGGTGTTGAGTATGATAGGTTTTTTTAATGGATGAAAATTGGTATGCTAATAAGATTTATTTTGCATATTTTTAATTTTTTACATTTTTTTAATATAATTTTTTTTATAAACATATATTTTTATCCCCAGGGGTACAGGTCTTAAGTGGGTACGAGAAGAACCATAAGTGACTCTTAATTTTACATTTTATTTTTTAAAAAATTTTTTCAGTGTTCCAAGATTCATTGCTTATGCACCACACCCAGTGCTCCATGAATATGTGCCCTCTTTAATACCCACCACCAGGCTCACCTAACCCCCCACCTCCTCTCCTCCAAAACCCTCAGTTTGTTTCTCAGAGTCCATGGTCTCTCATGGTTTTTCTCCCACCTCCAATTTCCCCCAATTGAATTTCTTTTTTTTTTTTATTAAAGATTTTATATATGTATTTGAGAGTAGGAGAGGGAGAGCAGTAGGAGGGGAAGTGGAATAAGCAGAATCCCTGCTGAGCAGAGCGTCTGATGGGATATGAGGCTAGATCGCAGGCCCCTGGGTTCATGACCTGAGACAAGGAAGATGCTTAACCAACTGAACCACTCAGGCACCATCCCTGATAAGTTCTTAATAGATTTTGGATACTTTATCTGCTAAGACATTTGCAAATATCTTCTCCCACTCTGTTGGTTGGCTTTTGGTTTTGTTCACTGTTTCCTTTGCTATGCTAAAGCTTTTTATCTGGATGGAGTCCCAATAATTCACTTTTCCCTTTGTTTCCCTTCCCTTTGGAGATGTGTCTAGCAAGAACTTGCTGTGGCCCAGGTCACAGAGGGTTGCTGCCTGTATTCTCCTCTAGGATTTTGATGGATTCCTGTCTTACATTTAGGTCTTTCATTCATTCTGAGTTTATCTTTGTGTATGGCACAGTGATCCAGTTTCATTCTTCTGCATGTGGTAATCCAATTTTCCCCACACTAGTTGCTGAAGGGACTGTCTTTTTTCCATTGGATCTTCTTTTCGGCTTTGTCAAAGATCAGTTGACCATAGAATTGAGGGTCCATTTCCAGGTCCTCTATTCTTTTCCATTAATCTATGTATCCATTTTTGTGCCAGTACCATGCTGATTTTACGCATTTCTTAAAAAGTGTTGTTTATCTTCTTACTAGTGAGTGTAAGATTTTCACATGTGAAGACCTAGATAATTTTCTAAGTATACATGCTTAACAATCCCATGATATGGCTGGATTATTTCCATTTGGTCCTTCAAATTGTGTTTCTACCATTCTCTACTCTGCTGTTTACTTGGAGCTAGCCATTATATCAATGGGTAGCCTTACCTTCTGGATTCTGGTTTAATTTCATCAATGGCCTTGGATGGAGGTTTGAGGGAGGTAGGAGGGAGAAATGAGAGTGCTTATTCCTGGTTCCCCTCTTGGAATATCTCAGAGGGCCAACCGTGTCCCTGAATCCTGTCAGGAAGCCTTCTACACATAGCTGTCTGGGTTCTGTTTACAGATATTTCATCTTTTCCCAATTAGTCTTGGGTACCCTTATGATTTCCTTGCCACCAACCTATATCAGCATGGAAAGTGTCTTTATTAATGAGACTTCATCATTCTGAAGGTGTTATCTAGTTCCTGCGGGGGAAAACACAATATGTGCTCTTATAATTCCAATTTAAAAAAGCATTATTTGTAATTCTTACTAAGAAATTTGGGGCTAAGAATAGGTGACCCAAGATCCAGGGACTTTCAGAAATGGAATTCAAACACAGCCCTCATGCTTAATCATCATCCTGGACAGCAATACAAAACATGTTGGAATTAGAGCTGAATTAGAGTTGAATAATATATGATGGATTGTTTTAACTATAATAATTGTATAACTGATGTAGAATCTTTGTGGGAAGATGTTTTATACATTTGTGATCTTGATTAGAAGGCAATGAATACAACAACTGAATTATTTCTTTCTTTTTTTAAAAAAATATTTTTCTTATTTATTTATTAGAGAGAGAGAGAGAACATGAGATGAGAGGTCAGTGAGAGAAGCAGACTCCCCGCCAGGCAGGGAGCCCGATGTGGGATTTGATCCCCGGACTCCAGGACCATGACCTGAGCTGAAGGCAGTCGCCCAATGAACTGAACCACCAAGGCACTCTGAATTATTTATTTTTTATGAACAAGTATTTACTAGCTGCTCATTTTGTGCTAGACCCTGAGGTTATTTGGGAACATGAAACTAGTTTCTGCCTTCAAGGAAATTAAAACCTACACCCCAAGAATTTTGTAATCATTGAACAATAAATCAGACAAGTAGGTAGAAGAAAACTAGTGAAAAAATTAAGCCAAGTGATAACTAAGATATCAAGTTGTGGGATTGTTCCCATTTATTGCTAGAAAATTTGGACATACGGCTTTGGGGTAGTACTAAAAACTGATTTCAAGAACAGCTAGATTCAGAATTGTGCACCTGGTCCTACCATATATTTTAGTTCCCAACATTTTATAGTTTTGGAGATTGAGATTTAGATAGCTTAGATAACCTGCCAAACAATTAGTAATTCAAAGAACTGAGATTAGACCAGATTAGACCTCACATGAAGTCTAAGTGTTTTTCATCTACTACATAATTCCTAGTCCTGGACACACACTTCCAAGGGAGAACTTTGTACCCAGTACCGTCAAGTTCTACCTCTTACTTTGTCTTACATGCACTTCTTCCTGACCAGCTGATGGGAAGAAAGGTAGCTCCTCCAAATTATCAATTAATGTTCTTTGCATTCTAATATGCTTTTATACAAAAACATGTAGATTTAGCTAAAACAATAATACAACTAATGATAAAATTCAGTAAGATGGCTGAAAATGAAATATACAAAATTAATTGATTACTTTACATGGGCGCGTGTCAATTTGTGTTGTCTCAGCAGTTGGTCACTAAAAAAATGGACAGAATTAGACACATGATTTACTGGGGATGTATCTGTGAAGAGGAGAGAGAGCAGGAGCAGGGGAGTTGTTCCTTCAGACAGTAGCACAATTCTGATACCTGTGCCAGGAGAAAGGAAAAGAAGGATAAGAAGGGCCTCAAACTTTCATGAAGTTCTGAGAAATTCTTGACAAGGCCAATGTGAGGGCCAGGGACAAGATTTTCTATGACAGGAGCCCTATGCCACGAAGAAATGGCCTGGAACTAATACCACTAATACCATTTCCTTGAAGCGACTGGGCGGGGGGGGGGGGGGGGGGGCGGGGGGGGGGGGGGGGGTTCCGGCGGGGGGGGTGGGGGGGACGTGACTTCAGTACTGAAGCTGAGGCAGATCCAAAACTATAAACTGAAGGCCTTCAACCAACTACCATCTTTACAATAGATTCTCCTGAAGAGCAACTAGAGAGGTGCACTTCTAAGGTTGAGAGAAAGCAACACCAGTTAGAAATAGAAAAGGGGAAGAAAACCCCCAAACGTATGAGATGTGAAAACTGTAAGATACCTACACAAGAAATTTAACAAAAATTCTACAAAAACTTCATAAAAAAGAATTGTAAAAAAAGAAAAACATGCCTGAAATGTACTTCCTATAGTGAGATATACTTCCTGTAGAAAGAAAAATAAGATAAAAAAGGATGTTAACATTTTTTATATTTGCATATGCATTTCACTTAATGAGATGTACTTCCTGTAGAGAGATAAATAAGATAAAAAGCATGTTAATGTTTTTTATATCTGCATACACATTTCACTTAATGACAACCAAAAGCTCAATAAACCGAGGGAGGAGTCAAGATGGCGGAGAAGTAGCAGGCTGAGACTACTTCAGCTAGCCGGAGATCAGCTAGATAGCTTATCTAAAGATTGCAAACACCTGAAAATCCATCAGCAGATCGAAGAGAAGAAGCACAGCAATTCTGGAAACAGAAAAACAACCACTTTCTCAAAGGTAGGACCCGCGGAGAAGTGAATCCAAAGCGACGGGAAGATAGATCCCGGGGGGAGGGGCCGGCTCCCGGCAAGCGGTGGAGCAATGGCGCACAAAATCAGGACTTTTAAAAGTCTGTTCCGCTGAGGGACATCGCTCCAGAGGCTAAACCGGGGCGAAGCCCACGCGGGGTCAGCGTGGTCCCAGGTCCCGCAGGGTCACAGAAGGATCGGGGGTGTCTGAGTGTCGCAGAGCTTGCGGGTATTGGAACGGGAAAGCCGGCTACAGAGACAGAGCCTACAGTGAGCTCACAGCTCGGTGTTACCTTGAACCGGTCGCAGGCTCGGTGAGCTCGGAGCGCGGCTGGAGGTCAGGCAGATGGGCGTAACTGGGCGCTGTTCTCTGAGGGCACACTGAGGAGTGGGGCCCTGGGCTCTCGGCTCCTCCGGGCCAGAGACCAGGAGGCTGCCATTTGTATTCTCATCCTCTGGAACTCTACAGAAAGCGCTCAGGGAACAAAAGCTCCTGAAAGCAAACACCAGCGGATTAATCAGCCTGGCCCCTGATAAGGGCGGTGCAATTCCGCCTGGGGCAAAGACACTTGAGAATCACTACACCAGGCCTCTCCCCCAGAAGATCAACAAGAAATCCAGCCAAGACCAAGTTCACCTACCAAGGACTGCGGTTTCAATACCAAGGAGAGCAGCAGAATTACAGAGGAGGAGAAAGCAAAGCACGTAACTCATGGCTTTTTCCTTGTGATTTTTTTTAGTCTTGCAGTTAATTTAATTTTTTTCTTTTTCATTTTTTGTTTTTTTTTTTCTCGCCTTTTGGTAAATTTTTTTTTAACTTTTACCTTTTTCTTTTTTAACGTTTTTAACTAGTTTATCCAATATA
>NC_081561.1:67207679-67227465 GCF_022355385.1 Mustela nigripes
GTGTAAACATGGTGATTCACAGACCTGTACCCCTGGGGATAAAAATATATGTTTATAAAAAATAAAAATTAAAAAAAAAAAAAGCTCAATAAACTTTTTGAATGTACTGAATGAACTGAATGTAAAGTAAACATTGAAAACATGTGTATAAGACTATTCAAGGACATTTTCAAAAATAGATATGTGGAGAATAAGCAACATATCTTACTATATATTTAAAATATTATAAAATGATTCAGATCAACATAGTGTAGCACTAGTACAAAAATAGGTGGAAGTGTAAAAGTGAGACCATATATAAGAAAATAATATGTGTTTTCAACTCATAGGTGGATTTACTCATAAAATGATTGAATACTCATAAAATGATTGAATACTCATAAAATGGTGTTGTGAAAGAAAATTAAATCATACACATTATCAATTATGAAACTAATATTCCTAATAAACTAAATATCTAACATTGAAAAATCATAACAGCAATATATATAACACACTGTTTTTCAGTCTTTGTTTAGGTTAGACTTTTCTAAGCAACTCTCAATGTCATAAATGAAAAGGTTAATAGAAATTATTATCTAAAAATGTAAAATTTCTGTACACAGAAAGATTTAATAAATAACACAAAATGACAAGCCACTAATCCACAGAGGTAATGACTATACCATACCAGCATCCAGATCTCAAGCCCATATAAAAAACTCCAGCAGCCAGGAGAGAAAAATGAGGAAAATTCAAAAAGAAAAATAGTAAGATCACTTTAAAAGACTTAAAGCACATATATTTTTAAAGTTCCTCTGAAGCTTAAAAAACATCGTTATCCAATTAATGACTGTCTTATATTCACTGGAGGAAAAACTGATCATCCCAGATGAGACTGGAATTAATGACCTGAAAGATTAAAAAAAAAAAAAAACCTCAAAACAGATAGACATGGACATCAAGAGTTAAAGATTTCAGCCTTTTAAAATTTGAAAATAGGTCAAGGAGAGTTGCTGTGATAGTAGCAATTCTAGAAGTAGCATTATTGAGTTTTATTTCCATGGTCTGATCTAGTTTCTAAATCAGCTCACCACTTATCAGTGGTCTGATTGACAGTTAATCTCTGGATATCTCAGTTTTCATGGTGATGTTGCAAGATCTAACTCACTGAGTTGTTTTGAAATCAAAATATAATGAGTATTAGTTTCCTATTGTTGCATAACAGATTACATGTCTACAGTTCAGAGGTCCAGGATGGCATGGCAGAGTTAACTTAATATCTTTAGGGCTGAAATCAAGGTGTTGGCAGGGTTTCCTCCTTACAGGCTCTGAGGACTAATTCTTTTCCCTCTGCCTTCTTCTCTTGCCTTATAAGCTCATTGGATTACATTGGGTCCATCCAGAAAATCCAGTGTTATCCAGTCTTCCAGTTTTAAAGTCAACTAATGAGTAAACATGAATTACTTCTTCAAATTCCTCTTTGCCGGGGCACCTGGGTGGCTCAGTGGGTTAAGCCACTGCCTTCGGCTCAGGTCATGATCTCAGGGTCCTGGGATCAAGTCCTGCATTGGGCTCTCTGCTCAGCAGGGAGCCTGCTTCCCTCTCTCTCTCTCTCTCTGCCTGCCTCTCTGCCTACTTGTGATCTCTGTCAAATAAATAAATAAAATTTAAAAAAAAATACTCAAAGTCCTCTTTGCCATGTAAGGCTACAGATGCCTCTGTACAGCTGTGGGGAGTAGGCCATGGGACTTTCTTGGGAAAGGAGGTCATAACTTACCCTACCACATAATGCATGTTTTAAGACAAATGTTTAACACATGGCAAGTTCTTGTCAGCCATTTCTCCCAATTCCTTTAAATAGAGCATGGTATTTAGAAACCAAGATCTTGGCTTTAGGTGTGGTAATTGCTCTGACTTCCCATTGCTTTTGGGTCTCCCAGCAAGCAGAGCTAGGAAATATGACATGATATAATTTGATGTGATATGATATAAAATGATATGATATGACATGCTCCAAATTCCCTCAATTCTTTGAGGTCTTAAAAGATGTAAAAATATAAGATGAATTGATTATTTGGAGTACAGAAGAGGAAAAAGTTATTGTATCACTATTACATAGGGATTTCCAAATCTTTTCTTCCATTTTGCCTTTAGTTTATTTCTTTTTTATTAAAGTTTTTTATTGTAATTTTTATTAGCATTATCATTAGCATATCATTATTGCTGTTAGAGTAGGTCATTAATCATATTGATAGAGTCAAGAAGTTTAACTGTGCTGACATCAGCCATATATATTGCGTTTAGTTTATATATTAGACAGACCATTATTAGGATAGGGTACCCCCTCCAAAGTGTTAGAAAACTAAGATATCACTAAGCATTGGAAGTTTCCATGAAAACAAAAAGATTAGTTGTTACATATACCATATTATTCTTTGGTCTTGAAATGAAACAAATAATTCCTTTGGTCACAGATGTGGTACTGTCTTTTAAACTCTGGTGTCACTACAGACTGGTCTAGAGAGAGAGAACAGGGAAAATATCTCAAACACCTCAAAAGGCCCCTAAAGCATTCAGTTCAATGAAAATTCATGTTATAAAATCATATATTCTTGACTAAGCTATTTCTTTTGATATGTAGTCTACTCCCATTAATTTCTACTTTTCAGGCTATGCCAGTCCCTCAAAATGTATTGTCTCAATTTACAAACACTATGTGAAACATGAGACCTTTCCAAGCTTAAAGTATCCACAGGTTAAACCCTATGTCCTTACAGGTGAAGATTTGGACATTGAAAGGATTAAAATTCTCCCCTGGGATAGGATTCTATGTTTAGTGGAAGCCCAAGAATGATTATCAAAGGGCAGCTTGTATAGGCAGGATGACTGAAGAATGGGCAAAAGTTCTGATATAAATGCCCATAATTGTAGAATACAGAAAAGGTGGGCTGAATATTCTGTAATGTCTACTTAAAACAAAAACAAAAACAAAAGTGGAAGGGCATCACTTAAGATGGACAACCCTGGGCATTTCAAAAAATTTAAGTAGCAAGTTTATGAGGCCTTTGGAAACTTCCATAGCCATAGCCAGTTTTATAGAGGATGGTGCAAATAAAGACCTGAAGAATATGTATAAGATGGGTCTGAAAGATTCTAAATTTCACCAATTTCACTTATTTCTAAAAAATTTCACCTCTGTGTCCACGAAAGTTGTTGCTTTCAAAAAGATCTTGTTTGTTGCAAGGTTACCAAAGATAAGTAAATATGAAACCTGTCTATCTGCAGTTCTTTTTAATATCTTCAAACAGTTTGATTGCCTTGCTCTTTTTAGTAAGTAAACAGATATCCTTTTCCCAATATCAACAAAATCTTACACAATTTATGTACCCAAATTGAGGTACGTGCCAACTCTGTAGAACATGGTTCATTGACCAAGACGAATTCTGTAGGGATTATTTTTTAGGAACACATCAATCCCTATTATCCTAGAAATTGTATCAGAAGTGGATTTTGCTTCAACAGTTGATCTGAAACAGTGAGTAGTAAAAGGGTAGACTTAAGCCTCTTCCATGGCTCACCCTCTTTTCAACATACAAATGGGTGGGTTTTTTTCTGGTTTTTCTGTTTTTCCTCCTTTTCTTTTGAACTTCAAAGTGAGAATAAGAGGGAGACACAAGACTTCCTTTCCTTCACACAATCACTTTCTTCTGTGTTCATCAAGGAGAAGTAAACAATATACAACTGCCAGTGCTGAGATCCTCCATGAACCCACCCACTTTTTTTCTCTTGTTTCTGTGACACAGCAGCTTTTTAAATTTCCTCTCTCCTGAGACTGTGCAGGATAGACTAAACATAATAAGTAGCAAAAGACTAGTGATGTTCAGTGTTTGTACAGGCTGCTGACAACTTTTTCCTCTTTTCCTCCTTCAGAGTTTCTGAAATTGTTTTTTGCTTGTGTGTGTGTGGGGGGGGATGTGTGTGTGTAGCATTGTGGGGTGTCAGGAGGAGTATGAACCATGATTCACAATTTCACCTTTGCCTTTCACTTCAACTGTATTTCCTACTTACGGTTTCTCCAGTTGTCCAGGTTATATAATATAAATTCTCCCAACCACACCATAAAGGATGAGTTCTCCCAAGATTTTTCCTGGAAAATATTTGATGCCAAAGTCAAAAGAACTCTCTACCTACCTCAATTGAAGCTATTCTTTGTGATTTATAGCTAGTCTATTATATTCTCTATTCTCTCTAGTTGAGGTTTCCTGAATTTCAGCTTAAATGAGGAACCACTGGCAGATCAATAGGGACTTAATTGGATCTTTTAATTGGAGACAAATAACATCCCACAAAGCTTCTACAGGGGTTGACATAAGACATTTATTAAAACCAAGACAGTGCTTTATCACTACTTTGCTTCTCATTATTTTTAAAATAATTTATTTATTTTCAGTATAACAGTATTCATTATTTTTTCACCACACCCAGTGCTCCATGCAATCCGTGCCCTCTATAATACCCACCACCTGGAACCCAACCTCTCACCCCCCCTGCCACTTCAAACCCCTCAGATTGTTTTTCAGAGTCCATAGTCTCTCATGATTCACCTCCCCTTCCAATTTACCCCAACTCCCTTCTCCTCTCTAACTCCTCATGTCCTCCATGCTTTTTGTTATGATCCAAAAGTAAGTGAAACCATATGATAATTGATTCTCTCTGCTTGACTTATTTCACTCAGCATAATCTCTTCCAGCCCCATCCGTGTTGCTACCAAAGTTGGGTATTCATCCTTTCTGATGGAGGCATAATACTCCATAGTGTATATGGACCACATCTTCCTTATCCATTCATCCGTTGAAGGGCATCTTGGTTCTTTCCACAGTTTGGCGACCGTAGTCATTGCTGCTATAAACATTGGGGTACAGATGGCCCTTCTTTTCACTACATCTGCATTTTTGGGGCTAATACCCAGGAGTGCAATGGCAGGGTCATAGGGAAGTTCTATTCTTAATTTCTTGAGGAATCTCCACACTGTTCTCCAAAGAGGCTGCACCAATTTGCATTCCCACCAACAGTGTAAGAGGGTTCCCCTTTCTCCACATCCCCTCCAACACATATTGTTTCCTGTCTTGCTAATTTTGGCCATTCTAACTGGTATAAGGTGATATCTCAATGTGGTTTTAACTTGAATCTCCCTGATGGCTAGTGATGATGAACATTTTTCCATGTGTCTGATAGCCATTTGTATGTCTTCATTGGAGAATTGTCTGTTCATGTCTTCTGTCCATTTTTTGATATGGTTATCTGTTTTGTGTGTGTTGAGTTTGAGGAGTTCATTATAGATCTTGGATATCAACCTTTTGTCTGTACTGTCATTTGCAAACATCTCCTCCCATTCTGTGGGTTGCCTCTTTGTTTTCTTGCTTCTCATTTTTTGGTTGTCATGGAGAGGTTGTCAGGATGAATATTTCTAGGTCACACTCCCCTATTCTGATTCTACCAGTCTGGTATAGGACGTAGAACCATGAACATTCACCTAGAAACCCAGATGATTGTAACACAAGTGATTTTCCACTCTGACTCGGCAAAACTCTAACCTTTGATGTCTTTCTATTGATCAGGTGAGTTTCATAGTTTGTACATATTGCTTGACGTGTGATTTAGAAAAGCCATATTTGCAAATTTTTTAAAAAATTATTTTATTTTATTTTATTTCATTTTATTTTTTCAGTGTTCCAAGATTCATTGTTTATGCACCACACCCAGTGCTCCATGCAAAACGTGCCCTCCTTAATACCCACCACAAAACTTTTAACAAGTTCATTTTCTTGATGGCACAAAGGTTTTTAAAACCTATCTAACTGAAATATATGCTAGTTCTAACCTAATATTCAAACTTCTGAGATTCTCTTATCTATTTGATTCAAGAATAGATTTCTCAGAAAAAAAAAAAAAAAGAATAGATTTCTCAGAGCTAATGAAGAAAAGCTTGGCTGGCTCAATTTTTAAATGTATATGTTTTTAGATTATTTGCTTCATATTTTTATTTTTACTTTCTTCTATAGATTTATTTCAGACTTCTGAAAAAACATTTACTGGAAAATATAGTAACTACCATACAATATCTTGCAACTATATGAGGGTAAAATTACCATAGTAAAGCTGATTCTTTTTTTTAATTAATTTATTTTTTAAATTAATTTATTTATTTTCAGAAAAACCGTATTCATTATTTTTTCACCACACCCAGTGCTCCATGCAATCTGTGCCCTCTATAATACCCACCACCTGGTACTGTTCCTTATACTCATACAAGGCATTTTCCACAACACATTTGAAAAGGCATATCAGATTTTAAAGCCTTAGAAACTGCTTTTCAGAGACAGCAGCTTCTTCATGTTCTAGGGGAAAAAAGAAAAAGAAATAAAAGGTACATTCATTAATACATTTTCTAGTTCTATAACATTTTAAAAATATAAAATTCCAATAACCTACATGGTAAAGAGATAAAAAGCATGAACTCTGTGCCCAAGTTGTTTGTCACCACATCTTGCCAGCTTTGATAGATGGCAACCTTGGACTCTTGGCTGAACCAATCTTGTACCTTGCGTTCCACATCGATATGTTTGAAATCATGATAATACCTCCACCCCTGGGTTTTAGGAGAAGCTGTTTAACCTCTTAGTATCTAAGTTCCCTCATCTATAAGACAGTAATAAAATAACAACACTACTAGCAATGTTAGGTGAAAGTATTTAGTATGGTCAATGAGTTGATACACAGGTGACATTTGAATGGTATGTTGCCATACTTAATATTCCTTTAGTTTAGTTATTATTATAAAGTCCTAAGGAGTTGAAAAGAATTTTATCTGTTTTTACTTCTAGGTGAATAATTATGGACAACACAAACAAATATTTATTGAGTTATTTGAGACAGAGAGAAAGAGCGAGCGAGCAAGTGATCATAAGAAAGGGCAAAGGGAGAAGCAGGCTCCCCACTGAGCAGGAAGCCCAATGCAGGGCTCCATCCCAGGACCGTAAGATCATGACCTGAGCTGAAGGCAGACCCTAACTGCCTGAACTACCCAGGCGCCCCCTAATTTGTGCTCTTTAGAATACAGGATGATTGGTGCCCTTGAAGTGATGTTGTATAGAGTGGTTAATGTTGCTGAAAGATACATTGGAGCCTAAATCAATAAAAAAATTATTATTTCTGATTTTCAAGAAAATGTTCCAGTTTCTCCCTTTTGCCATCTACTCTGAAATTCATGGTCTTGTTTACTTTCCCTAAATTAGTAACACAGTATGATAGATCTTTCCCTGTACTTTCTGATCTGGTGAGATGTTCCTCTAAATATGGGATTTTCAAACTAAAGTGTCCAAATATTTTGATTACCAAATATTTAGTTACTAACTACTTGCCTTCTGTAATCTATCAACTTATACTTCATCAAATACTAAGGAATTATTTTTTCCTCACATGCTCACCGATGATTGGAATCATCAATCTTCACTATTGTGCTAGATTAAAAAAACAAAAACAAACAAAACAAACAAAAAGCCCCTTATTCTTGGCTAATTTTCCGTCCTTTTAGTTTTAATAACCTGGAGTCTCTTTTTATATATTTCTGGCTTTGGAATGGTCTTTATATTCTCTACCCATTTTTCTTTTCTTTTCTTAAAGATTTATTTATTCATTTATTTGAAAGAGAGGGAGTGAGAGCAGGGGGAGGAGCACAGGAAGAAGAGAGAGAGAATCTCCAGCCAACTCACCTCTGAGCACAGAGTTTGACACTGGCCGGATCCCACAGCCCTGAGATCATGACCAATAGTTGGCTCTCAACCGCCTGAGCACCGAGGTGGACTTGCCCATTTTTCTTTAACTTGTTAGTTATTTATTGCTTTGGTGAAGCATTTCTTTGGGACAAATACTTTGGCCATTAGTAGTTTACCTTTAAAATCATTGAATGTTTTAAATTTTGTATTATCAGTCTATTCATATTTACTTCATAGCTCTGTCTCTTGTGTCTCACTAAGAAAAGCTGCCACACCACAAAGATTATATAAATTCTCCCCAGGTTTTTTTCTAATTAGCTTTATGTTTTTCTTGTTTGCATTTAATTGTAAAATGTATCTGATACTGAATGTGATTTGAAGGATGACTGTAGCATGATATTTGCCAAGGGGTTAGCTGATTGACCCAATATGATTTGCTTAAGTATCTACTCTTTCCCTGATATTTTGAAGCCTATGCTTTCATATACTAAGATTCCATAGTCTCTCTTTGATTCTGTGTTGTTTATTCCAATAATTGATAGATCTGTTTAATATGTCATAGTCCTTCATTGTTTAAATATTGTAACTGATAAGGCAAATCTCACTGACTTGATTTTTTAATAAACAAATTCCCCAGATGATTTTAGATGCCAATTAGAATTGTTTAAATGTATTGATTAATTCCACAACAATCATTGGCATTGCAATAGTCCAACATTCCATCCAGCATCCTTCTACTGCTGTTTATTTTATCATCTTTACTTCTACACCCCCTAAATGTGCCATGGTGTTCTTTGTATGCTTCCTACACATTTTTTCCCCTCAATTTCCAGGTTTTGTTGTTGTTGTTGTTAATTTTGTTATGGTTATTGTGAACTGAATATTTCTCTCACTGGTGTCTTTTCTATTTGGTTATTGTTACTATAACGATCTCAGGGTTGTGAGATCAAGCCCCTTGGAGGGCTCTGCACTCAGCAGGGAGTCTGAGAGAGAGTTTTCTCTCTCCTCTCTCTGTGCCCCTCCTCCTTCTCACACTCTCTCCCACACTCCCTCTCAAATAAATGAATAAATAAATTTCTTTTTACATTTTTCAAGATATCAGCAATCTTCTATTAAATTGAGGTTTTTCCTCCAAAAAATTAGCTTCTGTTTTGAAACATAACTTGTTTTCTATTTTTTAATTTCTGCTTTCATTTTAATTATTTCTTCATATTTTGTTTATATTTTTCCCTCTCTTTAAATGAATATCATTATCTTTATCCAATGTTTGATTTTTAAGTATTGGTATTTTAAAATGATGAGTATATTCTTCAATAAAACTATAGATAAAATCTTGTTAATATCTAAACAATCTATCATTTAGATTTTAATTTTCTAGTTGGTCCAAGTTATTTTGAAGATGTTTTCCTCAACTGTTTAATAATAATTTTCTTTTTTAACTTCTTCATTGTTGATTATTAGAACTACAGCTCTATCAATAGGTAATAGTACTATAAGACTTCTAATTTTCGAGATTTATAGTGAATTACATGATCAATTTTTCAAAATGTTCCATGCCTATATGAGAAAATGGTGTATATTCTCTGTGTGGGGCACTAACACACACACATAAAATACATTCTGTTAAATAGTTTTGTAAATTAGTTGTTAATCCTTTTATCTTCATGACTAGAGATAAGTGTGTATAAATCCTCCACCATGTTTGTTGCTTAATCAAAATCTTTACAGACTTACTAGCATCTGTGCATTTAAGTTTTTCTATTACATAATTCAGTATACAAAGATTCCTGTTGTGTTGTTCACTGCAAACAAATTATATGTTGTTCTGCTAAATCATTTGGCTTTAAATTTTATCGAACTTTATATTTTCATTTGTATTCTTTTTCCATTGGATTTGCCTATATGCCTGTGTTTTTCCTTGATTTTCAATATTATTTTTCAAAGTGGTATAATTTTAGAAGTTGTGAAAGTAATTCTATCAGATCTATGCTTTCTCTTCATTGAAGAATTAGATCACTGCAATATTTTGTTATTGTACACATGCTGCTATGAACATTTTTTAAAAGATTTTATTTATTTATTTGACAAGAGAGAAATCACAAGTAGGCAGAGAGGCAGGCAGAGAGAGAGGGGGAATCAGGCTCCCTGCTGAGCAGAGAGCCTCATGTGGGGCTCGATCCCAGGACCCTGAGATCATGACGTGAGCTAAAGGCAGAGACTTAACCCACTGAGCCACCCAAGTGCCCCTGCTATGAACATTCTTGACCATGTTGCCTGGTGTATGTCTGCACAAGCTTCCATGGAGCAACAAGAATAGAACTGCAAAGCCACAAAGTTAAAAAAAAAATGTTCAACTTCATAAGATGCTGCTATTTTTTAATACAAAACAGTTGTACCAGCTTATGCTAACACCAGTAATTTTTTACTGGTGAGTTCTTATTTTTCCCCTTGTCAATTTTTCTATCAGACTTTTCATTTTTATCTATATGGCAATTATAAAATGATTTCTCAAACTGATCTTAGTTTGCATTTCCCTAATTAGTTATGAGATTAAGCACTTTTTGATAGGTTTGTTGATCATAATTATTCTTTATTCTGTGAAATAATCGTGATGTGTGCCCAGTTTGTAATTCATTGTCTTGTTCTTATTCATTTTATATATACTTTGGATACTAATCTGGTATTAGTTATAAGCATTGCTTCTCTCATATTTTGTTGCTTTTGCAACTTTATGGTGTATTTTAACAGCATTCTTAAATTTAATGTAGTCCAGTTCATCGATTTTTATTTTAAATATTTTTTTTCCTGTTTAGAAATTCTTTCTCTTCTCCAAGCCCAGAAATGTATCATTTATTTTTTAGATGTTAGTTTTGTTCTCATATTTAAATTCTAATCCATTTATAAATGATTTGTGTGTATGGTATGAGGTTGAAATCCATTTTCTTTCTTTTTTTCTATGTAATTATTTGTCCCAACATCATCCGTTAAGGTTTTTTTTTTTCCACTGATCTTTAGGGCTATCTTGGTTGTATATCAAATGTTAATGCACACAGAAGGTAAACTGATATAGCCTTTATGCAGTAATTTGCAATCTAAATCAATCTTACTAATAAGTAATTTCACTTTTAGAAGTTAGTCCTATAAGCTTGCACATGTGAAATGACTTGTGAATAAAGTTATTTACTGCAACAGTCTTCATATTGCCAAGTGTTGGAAACAACCTAAATTCTAATGAATAATAAAGAAGACAAAATAAATTTTCATGCATTCATTTAATGGAATACTATGTAAATGTTTTATAAAACTGGTAAGAACAACAAGGAATTGTTAAAACTTGTATTATTTCCCCCTGCAGATCCTTTGCATCTATAGAAACCCCAAGGATGTTATGACCTCATATTTTTATTTTTCAAAATCATTGCTTATATTAGAAGATTCAGATAACCTGGAAGATTTCATGGAAAGATGTATAGATGGTAACTATGAATTTTTTGTTAAGTAAAATGTTTGTGAGGCAATGTTGCCATTCAATTAAATTCTCAAACTTAGGGGACATATTTTACAGAGATGGAGAAAGTTAACAACTGAAGGTGGGGTTCACATAAGTGGTTACTAGTGTCTGTCAACTTAATCTGTCCCTCAATGGCTTTTCCATTCTCACCAGCATTTCAGGGATTGTCAGGGTTTCAAAGGCATATTGTTTAAGAAGTATTTTGACTGGGGACACCAGGGTGGCTCAGTCATTAAGCATCTGCCTTTGGCTCAGGTCATCAAGTCCCACATCCCTGGTCAGCAGGAAGCCTGCTTCTCCCTCTCTCACTCTCCCTGCTTGTGTTCCCTCTCTCCCTGTGCTTCTGTCTGTCAAATAAATAAATAAAATCTTTAAGAAAAGAATATTTTGACCAGATAGTAAGAGAGTCACAAATAATCTAGCAGTTCAAACTAACTAGATCCAGAGCTAGTCCCATGTTGCTGCTGCTGTTGTTGTTGTTGTTTTGAAGACTTTATTTATTTATTTGACAGAGAGAGAGATCACCAATAGGCAGAGAGGGAGGCAGAGGGAGAGGGGCAAGCAGGCTCCCCACTGAGAAGAGAGCCGGACACGACGCTCTATTCTAGGACCCTGGGATCATGACCTAAGCAAAAGGCAGAGGCTTTAACGCACTGGGCCACCCAGGCGCCCCTAGAGCCATGTGTTTTAGAATACTTGATATTCAGGGAGAGTTTAGTTTTGTAGGTCTTATATCAGATCTATAGAATTTTCTTTCCACTATGAGGGAGGATAGATTGATTCAAGAGGCTTGTGGAACGTGGAGTCAGAGTTCTCATTCATTTAGAAGATTCTGTTGCTCTCTAGATAGTATGAGCACAGACATGACTTCAGTATTCTGTTCATGATGTATGAAGAGATGAAGAAGGGAAGAGAAAAAGGTTATTATTGTTTTAAATTACTTCTTTGAAACCTTTTCTTATCTTGGTTTCAGTGAACTACCTTCTAGTTATCTTCATACCAAAGGACTTCTCAGGCTTTTTGGAGGGTTTCTAATTTCCTGCCCATCTTATAAGTACTGGTTTCCTCAGGGCTCTCTTAGCACTTTACACTATCATCTTTTATGATTCTTTTCCAAGTAGCCATTTGTACCAATAAAGGCAAACTCAAATCTAGAGCAAGCACACCTGAAACAAGAGAAAAGGACAGCAGAGCGGGGGTCGGAGTGGGGTAGGCACTAAAATATGCTGAATTGCCAGAGGTGGACGTATGTCCTTTCATGTAAGTCCATCCGTTCGTTTGTTCGTTCTTTCTTTCCCTCTTTCTTTCTTCCTTCTTTCTTGCTTTCACATAATGTTTACATGTTGGATCATAACAAACGTATCTTAAAACATTCTATAAACCAAGTAAAGTGCATTTGAAATTCACTATTGTGTGGTCTTCATTGATTTATTTCAACAATTATCTAATGCATACCATGTGACAGGTACTAAATCATGAGTCAAAGAAGAAAAAACCCTTTATTTATAGAGCTTATAGTTCAACAGGGAAGACAGGCATTCGCCAGCAGGTACATATAATCTGAAACTGTGATATGTGTTACTAAGGAAAACTAGAGGTACAGTATCTGTACATGAAATGAAGAAAACTGGTAGAGACAATGTGATAGGCAATGTTTTCTGGAAAAAGTAACATGAAAACAATAAGCTAACAGATATGAATTAACAAAAGGAGGAGAGGTAAAAGAGAATTCTAAGCAAAAAACAACAAGAAAGAATGTGCAAATTGCCTAAAGCACTAAAGTGCAAGACATCTTTTAAGAAGTCAAGCGGAGAAAGACAACTATCATATGATCTCCCTGATATGAGGAAGTGGTGATGCAACATGGGGGCTTAAGGGGGTAGGAGAAGAATAAATGAAACAAGATGGGATTGGGAGGGAGAAAACCCATTAAGTGACTCTTAATCTCACAAAACAAACTGAGGGTTGCTGGGGGGAGGGGGGTTGGGAGAAGGGGGGTGGGATTATGACATTGGGGAGGGTATGTGCTTTGGTGAGTGCTGTGAAGTGTGTAAACTGGGCGATTCACAGACCTGTACCCCGGGGATAAAAATATATTATATGTTTATAAAAAATTTAAAAAAAAAGAAGTGAAGGAAAAAATTAAAGAACATAGTGGAAGTGACAAAAGGCTAAGGTAGACAGAGGAGCCAGATTGTGCAAGGTCTTTAGATATGTTAACAACAGTGATTTCTTTCAACTTAAAAGCAGTAAACCCTTTAAGATTAATAAGATAGAGACCCATGGGTAATCCACTGAAGAACATTGGTGTTTTGGATTAGAATGGTATCATTGAGATTAGAGAATGCAGTGCTCTAAAACATATTTAGGAGGTAAAAAGAAGAAGGGATTATGCAAAGGAAAAATGAGAAAGAGAGGTGTCAAGAATGCTTCCTAAATTATTCCTGGTTCATCTATCAGCGTAGACAATGGTGTCATTCATGAAGATGTTACAGGGATCACAGAAACAAGATAAGGGTTGAGAGAGAGGATTATAGGTTGGTTTTGACACATGGAGTTTTAAGATCCCTTGGAAGTATCAAGTATCCAAATGAAGACATTGGGAAAAAAAATAGAAAATACAGGTCTAAATGTCAAGGAAGAGCTGGGCTAAAATATCGGTGATATTAATTAGGGCATAATCACAGCATAGAATATAACTGATAATAAAGATATTCATTTGGGCATCATCACTGTATAGAATGTAACTGAGACTACGGGGGCACCTGAGTGGCAAAGTTGGTTAAGCATCCGACTCTTGATTTCGGCTCTGGTCATGAGATCCAAGCCTGTCAGTCTCTGTGTTCTGTGTGGGGTCTGCTTAGGATTCTCTGTCTCCCCAGGTCCCACCCCTCACTTTCTCTAAATAAATAAATAAGTAAATAAATACATCTTTTAAAAAAAAAAAACGAAGATTATGAACATGGATAAATTGAGAATGGGAAGGGAGGGAAGAAAGGGAGAGGGAGGTAGGAAAAGGGGGTGAAATGGAGAAGGGAGAAGAGAAGAGAAAGGGAACTAGAATCTATTACTGAGAGACCTTAGGATACTAAGTTTGGGTGGAGAGGGATGATCTCCCCAAGGAAACAGAAAAGGAACAGTCTGAGAGGTAGAAAGAAAATGAGAAATTCGTGGTGACATGGAAGCCAAGCAGGTGTATTAAATCAAGTGAAAAAGAGACTTTAAAATGTCCATTAAATCTAGTGACATGAAGTTTGGAATGAGGTATACAGTAAACCAGATTAGAGAAGGCTGGAAAATAAGTTGGTGAATCCCAAATATATATATATATATCACCAGCGCAGGTACATTTATATTGAACTGGTCTTTTATGCACCTATTTTTATGTCTAATACTTGGTCTTCAAACAAAACAGGTCCAAAATAGAACTTACCACCTCCCAACAAAAGCTACTTCTACCATGAATTGCACTGTAATTCAAGTGACCTGAATCGTATTTCTTTTCTTGTAGTGTCTTTGTCTCACTCTTTGTTATCAGGGCAATGCTGACCATATAAAGTGATTTTAGAAAAATTCTTTTCTCTTTGATTATTTGGAAGAGTATGAGGAGGATTGGTGTCAATTCTTTAATGTCTGGAAGAAGGCACCAGAAAAGTTATCTAGACTGAGTTTTCTTCCTTGGGCCCATTATATTTAATTATTTGCTTTACTCATTCCTCATGAAATTGTGAGTTCCTAACAAGCACAAATAGCATATAATGATTCTCTTGAACTTCTCCAGCACCTAGCACAGCTCTGAAACAGAAAAGATAGTCTGAAAGTGTTTCTTGCACGAATAAGTGATAAGGTATCCTTATAAAATTAAGCAGTAGGAAGCTATAACAAATCTGACAGCCAGAGCCTTCATTTTCATAGAAGGAACGAAGAAGTAACACATTCCTGTGAAACTTTAGACTTAGAACAAGCCCACACACCTTCAGTTTTCCACAATGTGGTAAGATTGTTAGGACATAATTCATGCATTTCTCATATGTTGAATAGTTTATCATATGATTCTTTCAGAATCTCGGAAGTGCTGTGCTTAAACTTAGCAGTGTTTTGGAGAAAAAACTCGATGAAGAGGATGTGGGTGCTATTGTAAAACAGGCTACACTTCAGAACAGGATATATGATCCACAAATCAACTATGATTATATTCTTTTTTTTTATAAACATATATTTTTATCCCCAGGGGTACAGGTCTGTGAATCACCAGGTTTACACACTTCACAGCACTCACCAAAACACATACTTATATTCTAAACGATGTAATCAAGACACAAGTAAATGAAAGAATTTTCCTGCACAAAGGTGATGGTCAGTGGTTTATAGAAGAAGTGTTGAGACTTCTCTTGAGTCCTTGGCCCCTAAGCTAAATAAGGAGTGCTTCCAACATGTCTCTGCTAGAACTATCATTGGGCCCTAAAAAGAATCAATGATCCTAACCAAAGTGGCTCTGAGAAATGTCCCAGGAAATAAAACAGATCTTTAGTACAAAGCCTGTCATTGGAACCTAATTAATAAATACAAGTTTTCTTCATTCTAGTCCATGTGACCCTACTCTTGAAATTTTGTTAGCAAGTCTTATCTGAGGGTAATGGATATATGTGACTAGAAGAGTTCCATTCTTGTTTTCCTTTATTTCTCCTAGAACATTCTAAAGTCAACTTAATATGAATTTTGTTGCGGAGTATGGGGTTTGGATTAATGTTATTTCCTCACGTGACAGATGTCTTCATTGAAAAAGTAGATTGAGAGGCGCCTGGGCGGCTCAGTGGGTTAAAGCCTATGCCTTCGGCTCAGGTCATGATCCCAGGGTCCTGGGATCGAGCCCCACATCAGGCTCTCTGCTCAGCACGGAGCCTGCTTCCTCCTCTATCTCTCTCTGCCTGCCTCTCTGCCTACTTGTGATCTCTGTCTGTCAAATAAATAAATAAAATCTTTAAAAAAAAAAAAAAGAAAAAGTAGATTGATATGCCATTAACCCAATTTGTTATGAATTCAAATATTCAATATGCAATAAATTTTTATTGTATTCCTGTAACATGCCAAGAGTCCACAATTCTATGCATTACTCAGTGCTCAAATAAGTGCACTCTTAATCCCCTTCCCCTATCTCCCCCATCTCCCACTTACCTGCTCCCTGGTAACCAGCAGTTTGTTCTCCACTGTTAAGTGTCTGTTTTTATTTATCTCTTCTTTTTTTTGTTCATTTGTTTTGTTTCTTAAATATTTTTTTTTATTTTTAAGTAAGCTACCTACAGAAGTATTTCAAAGATAGTACAAAGAATGCCAATGTTTCTTCCTTTTCTCAAAGTAAGAAGCCTATACCTATAACACTTGCTTATTTGTCCAACCCTAATATACATGTAAAGTAGTTTAGGAATTGCTACATCACATGTCTACAGGAAAAAAAAAAACTTACCTACTGGAGTACAATAGTGGTATTCAGTTCTTTCTGTCTTTAGTCTTAACAGTACTTAGATAAAATACTGGTTCTACTGGTTCAAAATACTAAGTTATTTAGATCAGATTTTTCCCCCTCACCCCATTCAGCAGTGTCATGTTACGCATCTATAATAGATTCATCTGACCCAGGTTCAATTCCATCCCGGTTCCTCTGACATCATGGCAGAGTTTTAAACTTACATACATCAAAAGTCACTTTTTGTGATGGAATAGATACATAGAGTCACATATCCCCCACCTCAGGATCTACTATAGCCTAAAGTAGCTGGCCAGAGGTCTAGCCTATGTGGCTGACCCAGGTGTGACTGCAGGTTCCTCCTACCTTGCTGTCCCTTTCATTCTCTGCTCTATAGCCCCCTTGTCTCCCAGCATTTCCTACGGTGCCACACTTCAGACCAATAGGCCTTTCACCCAGTCCATCTTCTCTGCAAGAAATTTTCCCTGGTATCTCAGAGTAGGTCACTCAGTGACTAGTGCTATTGTTTCATTTACCTTTTCATACCACATTTATTGCAGTCCCTAGTTCTATATTTACTTGTGTTTTTTCATTACCCTCTCTCCTCCCTCCATCTTCATGCTGAGATTAAACAGTCTATGAGAAAGGGCACTTTGTTGACCATTATATCACAGTGCCTGATACACCATAGCCATGACCTAAATGTTCAATGTCAGTGGTTGAAGGAGAAATAAAAGTAACTAAGCAGACAGGGAAGAAAATTATTCCTCAGAGGGGAAAAGCAGGAATTATGAAAGCTTACAGGATGAGGAGAGCTTGTTGCTCTTGTGAATCACTGAAGTGATCAGTGGGGCCAGAGATCAGTGTGCACACAGTAAAAGATAGACAGCCAAGAGAAAAGGTAGATTTCAGGACAGGTTCCAGAAAAATCATGGAAATTGAAAGGAAAATGGTTATAGACGTGAATAAACACATGAGCCTGTCAGGTATTACAACAAATTCTTTTAATGGAAAGAAAATACTAATATTTCCATTATTATTTTGTTTTAATTATGAATGGATTTCCAAGTCAATAGCCAAATATGAAGAGTATATATGTATATGAATGAAAAGTAGTGTTAAAATGTTTTAAATCCAAATAATTACTGATATACAGAATCTTTTATGGTCTTCTTAAAAATTATTCCTAAATGGAAAGCATCTTACTAAACAGACAATTTCTGAAAAATCTTTGAGAAAAAAATCTATTGACTCTATTTGACCTTGTTCTCTGCAGAACAATTTGTGTTTTAGCCTGTAGTAGTTTCACTAATGTGTGTGTGTGTGTGTGTGTGTGTGTGAGTGAGAGAGGGGAGGATAGCTATTGCAAATAGCTTAATTCTGCTGCTGATCTAGCTATACATGGATGAATAATCAGACCAAACTAAATTCAGATGATTTGGTAATACAGTCATTTGGTTCAAGCTTTTCCATAAGCAAGAAATAAACAAAGTAGCTATTGCATGGTAAGGTTATTAAGGAGCTGTTGCAATAAAAGACAAACAAACAAAAACAAAAACAAAAACAAAAGAAACGAAGATAGCTGTTGGTATTCAAGGCCTTTGGAATGATGGTAAACATAAATGGCTGACAGATACTAGTGTTACTTTGTTTTCAAAGGAAAAAAAAGAACCATTATGAAGCATTTTTTTGGGGACAGACAGATCTATAACTATGTTCATGGAAAGGGTGCTATGGAAGCAGTCTTTCCATTAGTCCCATATTTATATGTTTTTTCTCTTTTGGTAAATGGAGGCATAGAAGTTGTAAATAGTCTGTAAGTTAAGAAGTAGGAAATCTTTTTCTCCCAAATAGCCAAGCCCAAGTTTATATCAACAAGTCAAGGGATAAAAAATGTGGCTAAGATTTAATTCAAAGTTTAAAAGAAGTAAACACAGGGCAAAATATCAATGAACCATAAAACCCCCACATCATTTTATATATTTGTGTAGTTCTAATGCACAATGCAAATAATGTATTATTTGCAATAATGCATAATGCAAATGTTATAGGTGATTTTCTGTTGCCTTGACTTCAAAGTTCTCCATTAATATCACAGATAAATTTAATAGAATTTTTCATCTTTTCTTTAAAAAAATTTCTCAAATCTCTCATTCTTTTTTTTTTTTAAAGATTTTATTTATTTATTTGACAGACAGAAATCACGAGTAGGCAGAGAGGCAGGCAGAGAGAGAGGGGAAGGCAGAGAGAGAGGGGGAGGCAGGCTTCCCGCTGAGCAGAGAGCCTGATGTGGGGCTTGATCCCAGGACCCTGAGATCATGACCTGAGCCGAAGGCAGCGGCTTAACCCACTGAGCCACCCAGGCGCCCCTCAAATCTCTCATTCTTTGACAGTCTTGTGATTTTTCCAATCTCCAGCTGTCCTTAGCAAGAGATAAGACAAATTCATTTATCAATGTATTATCATGTGAATTAGAGTGAACACACACATGCATGAGGACACACATTATTGACAGAAGATAAGGCACAGTTCTAACTTTTTTTTTGTGGTAACTCATGATTTTATTTTTGATTTGTTTAGATTTCTTTTTTTTTCATGTATTTATTTTCAGTATAACAGTATCATTATTTTTTCACCATACCCAGTGCTCCATGCAATCCGTGCCCTATATAATACCCACACCTGGAACCCCAACCTCCCACCCCCTGCCACTTCAAACCCCTCAGATTGTTCTTCAGAATCCATAGTCTCTCATGAGCACCTCCCCTTCCAATTTACCCCAACCCCCTTCTCTCTAACTCCCCATGTCCTCCATGATATTTGTTATGCTCCACAAATAAGTGAAACGATATGATAATTGACTCTCTCTGCTTGACTTATTTCACTCAGCATAATCTCTTCCAGTCCCGTCCATGTTGCTGCAAAAGTTGGGTGTTTGTCCTTTCTGATGGAGGCATAATACTCCATAGTGTATATGGACCACATCTTCCTTATCCATTCATCCGTTGAAGGGCATCTTGGTTCTTTCCACAGTTTGGCGACCGTGGCCATTGG
>NC_081561.1:67227565-67348570 GCF_022355385.1 Mustela nigripes
TTCATCCGTTGAAGGGCATCTTGGTTCTTTCCACAGTTTGGCGACCGTGGCCATTGCTGCTATAAACATTGGGGTACAGATGGCCCTTCTTTTCACTACATCTGTATCCTTGGGGAAATCCCAGGAGTGCAATTGCAGGGTCATAGGGAAGTTCTATTTTTAATTTCTTGAGGAATCTCCACACTGTTTTCTAAAGTGGCTGCACCAACTTGCCTTCCCACCAACAGTGTAAGGGGGTTCCCCTTTCTCCACATCCTCTCCAACACATGTTGTTTCCTGTCTTGCTAATTTTGGCCATCCTAACTGGTGTAAGGTGATATCTCAATGTAGTTTTAATTTGAATCTCCCTGATGGCTAGTGATGATGAATCTAACATATTTTAGTTACCTCTAATATATCTGTTATATATGCTAAAGAGGAGGGGGCGCTATAGTGAAACATGATTTTGTTGCTTTTAGCTGTCAGTAAGTGTGTGCAATAGTGATGTGTACATATGGAAGAAAACAGAAAAGTGAGTTTTGCTCAGATAAGCTATATTTTGTTGAAAGTCTTCAGATCTCTGGATAATTTTATTGCATCTCTGCCACTTTCAATTTAGGGAGGTGTGGGGTAGTTCCTGGTTTAAGTCTACAATGCTCAATTCTTCCTTAATGATCCTAAGTAGCAACTGGCTACATGGTCACACTACCTCAGTGAAAGCCTGGACTCTACACTATTTTAAATGAGTACAGAACAAAAGGAATAACATGATGGGCATTAGGAGAAGGAAAGGAAGAGTGAATTGGGGGAAATTGGAGGGAGAGACAAACCATGAGAGATTGTGGACTCTGAGAAATAAACTGAGGGTTTGGGAGGGGAGGGCGGCCGGGGGTTAGGTGAGCCTGGTGGCGGGTATTAAGGAGGGCACATATTGCATGGAGCACTGGGTGTGGTGCATAAAACAATGAATCTTGGAACACTGAAAAAATAAAATTAAATTTTAAAAAAAGTTTAAAAATAAATAAATAAATGAGTACTGAAATTACTCCTGTTTACATTTTTAAATTTAAAAATGGATTATTTATTTACATATAAATAAAGTAAGTCAGCTGTATTATTTAAGGAAACACTAACATGATATGGACCAAACCAGTTGATAAAATTAATATAATAAGTAATATATTAATGTTAAGCTACTTGAAATACATTTCTGTAATGAATTACCATCTCCTCTGTCCTTTGGTATGTCAGTATTGTCTTACAATTTATACCTTGTATTCATATCTTTTCCTCTTGTTTTCCTGCAGCAAAATTACTACCTCAGGCACAGGTCTCCTTTGGACTATGAAAGTCCCACTAAAATTGGATAGTATCTCTGAAATTGGCCATTGGAATAAGTCTGCAATTCCTCTGCCTCAGTTTAACTTTCTTTTCTCAGACAGATCTCTTCCGACTGTCTTCTCTTTCATAATGCAAATGTCTGGTCTCAAGAACCCATTATGGACATGTCTGAGATATTATTTCTATCATCTAGTTCACCCCAATTGTGATTATAGACATAGAATACAAATTGGAATGAAGTCAAAGCTTAACTCCATTACAAAGGACTTGCCTCTAGCTCCTAATAGTTGGGACATCCTCTACGTATAACTTATCTTAGCTTTGCTATTAACTAGGTGTGTGACCATGGGCCAAAAATGCAAATCAAACTTTGTATTTCTGAGATATGTTAGAAAGACAAGATTGTACCTTATAAAATGCCTTGTAAATAAAGGGAAGATTGTAATTTAAATAGCTATAGGAAAGTTATCTTAAGTAGTTATATTCTATTTGTATTATATTTTGTAAACACTGGGTTTACAAAAAGCAGAAGGCTTAGTGCTAGGCTTTCTATGGCTTAAAGGACTTTGAAGATACACCATTACTTCTGTAGAGAAGCTTTATATTCTAATTTGGGTAAATCTTGGTCAAATATAAAAGAATACACATTTAAAAATACAACTCACTGGTAGAACTTAAAATCCACCTTCCAAATGAGGTTAAATTGAATTAAATGAGATTGTGTATATAGTAGGTGATAAATTTTATTATGAATTATAAACCGGTAAGAAGGGATAGGTTAATAAGAAGTAGGCATAGAGCACAGAAGTGAGAGGAATCCTATATTTGGTTGTGCTTGAAGCAGAGCCTGCAGCTCAGGTACAAACTCCAAGAGTTGAGAGAGAACTTAGAGATCTCTCTCAAGTCAACCCCTCATGAAGAAGGAACCCCTTCAGCAACAGCCTAACAGAAGACCACACCACTTCTCATTAAACCCTACCACTCTAAAGGGCACATCACTCCCACAAGGCAGCCAATTCAATGCTCAGGCACTATAACTTAATGTTATCTATAAAATGAGTCAAAACTTAGGCATGAGATGCCTTAAAGTCTTTGGACATGACTTGCCCTTGATCATGTCAGGACCTGAGCTCCATGGGGGCACCTCTAGAAGCAAAGCAGTTTGCATCCTTCATTCAGTAAGTACAACACAATGATCTCCTGCAGTGCCTGTTAAGATTCCCTTCCCTGTTTTATAGCAGGAAGTAGGCTTTTAGATACACATTATGACCACGGATACACAGTTAAGAAGAGGCAGAGCCAGGATTTCAGCGAGGTTCGATGGCAACGGTCACATCTCTCCTGTCCCCTAGTTAGCCATTGGAGGCTGATCAAATTAGTTAAGTGTGCTGCATGTTAGACCAATGGAAGAGAAGAGAGGTAAACGTGGGACGTGATGACGAACATGAACGGAAAATGGAAATTCTATGAGATTGAGTGATTGAACTCTACTGAATATAAGCTAATCTACTCAATATGAATACTTGTAATGACAAAGGAATCAGAGTTGACTAGAACTGCCCTAAGAAAATAAAAACGCCAATATAACATCAGACTATCAAAGTAATCGCAACTTTTCACGATAAAAGAGGAATATCCATCAAGAACACGGCAGTCTTGCAGAAACAGTTCTTTAGGAGGAGTTCAGATGAAAAGGAGATGCTGAAGCGAGCCTCCGCGGAGCTCGGGGCAGCCGTTGGGTGGGCGCGGGGGCCCTGACGCCTCCACCCGCTGCAGCGGGCGAGCTCGCCATCCACTCCGCCGGTTATGGTGCCCAGTCGCACCAACGTGGCTGCCGGGATCCCCAGTAGCAAAGTGAAATACTCAAAGCTCTCCAGCACTGACAGTGGACACATTCATCGTCAGAAGGAAACATTACCTGCCGAAGCGAGCTTTAAGTTGCAAAGATGTACAGTGAGAGCTCACATATTAAAGTTTAAGAGAAGCTCTACTAAGATTCCTTATAAGGCCATTGCCTGGGCCACCGCGCAGTTTTTGATTGGTACCTTTCTCGTTATCGTGGGCTGCCTCCTGCTGGCGGGCCACATCAGCAAAGTGGGCGCCAACCGGGCCGTTCCGGTTCTGATTGTTGGCATCCTCGTGTTCCTGCCCGGGTTTTACCACCTGTTCATCGCCTACAGAGCGCACCGAGGCTGCCAGGGCTACTCCTTCAGTGACCTTCCGACCTGCGATGACTAGCCCCCACCGCAGCCAGGAGCAGAGGACTCGCGGAGGGGGCGGAGCGGAGCCTTCAGGCATTTGGGAGAGGCTGTGGAAACCTATGCCTCGGGACTAAGGAACTCTGCAGCTTTGTAGATATTTAGCAAAACTATGGCCAGGTCTTATAAATTCATCCCCAAAATGTTCACTGAGCTTACAGTTAGCCAAACCCAAAGCTAAGAAGTGCGCCATTTTTGTTTTCCTGGCCCTGGCTTAAACCCCTGACAAATGTTTCCACATGGATATACAGAGTGGAAGAAAAGCAACATTAATTGTACTGGAAAGTGATGTTATTCTGTAGAACAAAATGTTGCCCCCACCACCCTATTTAGAGCTGAACATCTCTTTTAAGTAGTCCTCGTTGATAATTTTATCTTGTGGCAAATGGAAAAATGCAGTATGTCTACTTTCATATTAGTTAACTTACTTGGAAAATTTCTGAGTATTTTATCCTCCATGCTTATCGTCAGTTTTGTGGTCTATGGATATCTTGGTAAAATCAAATATCAACATAGGAGAAATAAAGAGAACAATACAGTTGTGTTGTGTGGAGCTGTAGAGTGAGATAAAAGTGGTTTTACATCCCAGATGCCAATTTTTTAGCTGTGTAACCCTGGACAAATTATCCTAATATTCTGAGACAGAGTTTGGGACCATAATTCTTACTGTTTGAGGTTTCTGTAGAGGTCAAATATAGTATTTATATTAACAACATTGTACAGAGGTGTTCGCCAAAGTGTTAATTCCCTACTGTAAGATAGGATTTTATAGAAGATTGCACATAAAATTGACTAAAGCCACAAGTGAAGTGTTTCCATTTGAGTTAACCTAGGAAAGGTGGCAACCCAAGAGAATGAGACTGCTCATCTATAAAGTCATCTCTTAGTTTAAATCAGGTCACTGGATTGTTTTTTATTCATGTGAGTATCTTTTCCTCTTGAGTCCTATATAAGAATATAGGGCAGATATAGGATTTGTGGCACCTAAGGCTTATGTAATTTGGAGGGGTCTCTTAAGAAAATACAAAATTAAGTATCATGCATAGCAAAGGACCTATATTAAGTATCATTAGCTCTGTGGTACATCTGGCTTTCTAGAGAAAGTAAAGGATCTGGAGAAAAGGACTGAATGTGGAGACATATCTGCAGTTAAGGCTGTAGTTCCAGATTAAAGATAACTGATGAAGCAGCATATTTTATGCTGAAAATAAATAAAAAATAAATTTAAAAAAAAGAATAAAAGAGATCATCCTACAAAAAGAAATACTTTCTGAAGTGTTGTAGATAAAGAATACAGGCATACTTTGGAGATACTGTGGATTCGTTCCATCCCACACTACCTCAATGAAACAAGTATTGCAATAAAGTGAGTCAAATGAATTTTTTGATTTCCCAGTGCATATAAAGTCATGTAAACTATATTGTAGTCTACTAGGTATGCAATGTCCAAAAAAAAAATGTAAGTACCTAAATTTAAAAATTAAAAAAAATGTAAGTCACATCTGAGTGACTAAATTGGTTTAAAATCCAACTCTCGTTTGCAGCCCAGGTCATGACCTCAAGATCATGAGATTGAACCCCATGTTGGGCTCTGCACTGGGCCTGGAGCCTGCTTAAGATTCTCTCTCCCTCTGCCTCTCCTCCACTCCCACCTCTCTCCTGTTCTAAAAGGAAAATTTAAAAATATTGTCTTGCTAAAAAATGCTAATCATCATTTGAGATTTCAGTCCATTGATATAATAACAATGAAAACGTTTGAAATATTGTGAGAACTATCAAAATGTGATGCAGAGACATGAAGTGAGCAACTTTTGATGAAGTGGCGCTAACAGACTTACTGGATGCAGAGTGGCTGCAAACTTTCATTGTGTAAAAAATGCAATTATTAGCAAAGTGCAATAAAGTGAAGCATAAGAAAATGAGTGAATGCCTGAATAGACTTAGATTTATGAAAGATAAAAGAGTGCATTCCCTGGACAAAGAATATTGGCAACTCATAAAGGAGAAGAAAGATACACTCTTAACCATGTTAACCCTTAAGATGCACAAAACATACCCAAGTTAAGAGTTTGGTGGTCTTCCTCTGGTACTATATTATGTACCCAGACCAGACACGTAACAAATGGAATAAAATGATATATTTCTAAATACTAGCTTGAGATTGTGCAAAATGGACATGGAAAACATGAGCTGTAATTTGTTTGGGCTTTGATACACCTTCACAATCCTCCCTCTTAGAAAACACAAACTATACAAAATAGTCCATTGAAAAGTATCTGGTAAAAAGTCCAGCCCAACTTCACTGTGTATAATTAATATTAAAAGGAGGACACAGTGATGGAAAGGAAGTACTTTTTTGATAGAAGGTTAACCTACAAAATGGCAGTGAAGGAATGTCAGTTTAGGTATCAAAGATCCATATATGGTCAATAGTGCAAACTTCAGTGCATAGATGACCTTACCACAAAGACAACAGTTAGGCAAATAAAGACAAAAGGAGTATCAGAACATGGTCAGATTATAGAAGGTAGTATTAGAAACTGGAGCATTGTTTAAATTTCAGATATGGCATTCATGGTGTGTGCTGTAACTTTAAAACTATAGTTCACCAGGTCACATATCTGATAACTCTCGCTGAATTATAAATTATATATATTTGGCTCTTCTGTTAATTCAAAGTTTAGGCCAATTTCTTATAATAATATCCTTTTGACAAGATTGGCTTTCCAGCAGTGACTGATAGCTGGTCATCGTGGCTGACTGTCTGGGCAGGCCAGCTCACTGGGCACAAGAGATGCTGGCAGAGAGGAGACCGCAGCATCACCCATCTACGCACAGAAAACTATTTCCAAGAACACACTTAGAGTAGGACACTGTCCCTAATTTTTGAAACAAAGCATATCACTTTATCATTAATTTTTCAGAGGAAGTCTTGTTCTCCGCCCTTTCAAAAAAGTGGAACTCAATGTCATAAACTGCTCTGGGTTTTTCTTCCATGATTTTAAAAGTAGCCTGCTTCACTATGGATTCCACTTCCTCATTAGTCAGTTGCCATTGAAGAAATTTGCTGATTTTTAACACAGTGCTTCTGCAGTCCTAGAAAGAGTTTGGTTGATCACACGTGACTCCCATGATGAAGCAACAATGTACATATGAGTAAACTAGATGTTGGATGAGGGACCATCAGTGTAACTAGATGTGTGAATAAGAGCCTGCAGGGCAGCTATAGCTCAAAGTGTTTCTCTTTGTAGTTTAAAAAAGTTGAGGAAACTGTTAGGGAATCAAGTTGAACTATGAGAAAGAACTCTACTATAAATCCCATTCATGTATGCGCACCTAGGTGTTCATGAGGACTACCCTGACTATCCTATTAAATAATGCAACCTGCCAAAAAAAAAATAATAATGTAACCTGTTAATACCCTTCCCTTCACTTCTGATCCCCACTTTCCTACATTACTTTTTCATTTCTCTCCTTCCAATATGCTAAACAATTTTCTTATTTATTGTATTTATTGTTTAGTGTCTGTCTTCCCCCCCTAACATGTTAGTGTTAGGAAAATAGGGACTTTTGTCTGTTTTCTTCAATTCTTAGAATGACAGCCAGAATGTAGTAAGCACTGAATAAGTTTGTGGGATGAAAGAATAAATGAAGAAATTACTATTGCCTATCTTAAATATAAGGACATATGAAGGCTTAAGAATAAATTAAGCCCATGCATTTTTGAAATTTCCAGTCAAGTATTACTCTTTGATAACCTGAAAAAATGTTTATTTAAAAAGGCCTTAGGCAAATATACTTTAAAAAGAATGTACCGAGTCTTAAGTGAAAACAATAAATAAATCAGAAATTCCAAATCTAATAAGACCTAAAGGACAATAAAATTCCATGTGCAATATCCAGGTTCTTTTATCTTTCTGGACTATGTTTACATCAAGCAATATATATATTTTTTTCTATCTGGTTGATAAAATCAAATACAAACAAATCTCTCCTGTAAGAAATACAAAGTAAGGGTAATGAGGCAAGTGTCACATAGGCCTACCACAGTAACAATGTAGTCCTGGTAACCCCAGTCACAGCACTCATCTGTGGTGAGCCTTGTCTCCTCTTACATAAAGTGGTAGTAAGAATATCTACTTCCTAGTGCACATTGAGGATAAAAAGATCACAAATATGAAAATACCTTGCACAGGTCACACCAAGACAGAATTCAATTTATATTAACTTCCTGGGCTGCTTATTGAAATAATTAATAATTATTAATTATTTAATAATTAAGTATTAAAATAATTGTTAATAATTATTTATAATATTAAATTATTAATAAATTAATAATTAAGTCTCCTAAAATTAGTGAGACTTCTGTGAAATCACTAAATTCTTTCTAAATTGTTTTTTATTTCCATTTTGTAACACTTCATCCTGTTTTCCAACTACTTTAAGGGTCCCCTTTATGGTATGGAGTCCCAAATATTGAAACATAGGTCATATTTTGTGTTTTTTACTCTGGACATGGATCTTTTTTTTTTTTTTTTTTTAAGATTTTATTTATTTATTTGACAGACAGAGATCACAGTAGGCAGAGAGGCAGGTAGAGAGAGAGGAGGAAGCAGGCTCCCTGCTGATAAGAGAGCCCGACGTGGGGCTCGATCCCAGGACCCTGGGATCATGACCTGAGCCGAAGGCAGAGGCTTTAACCTCTGAGCCACCCAGGTGCCCCTCTGGACATGGATCTTTCCTCCTAAAAAACATATTGCTTACAACATCAAAGCCACAAAGCAGAATGGTTGCTGTCTTTTATCTCATAAGGTAAATTTACCTTACTGGTGAAAAATCTTTCCAAGAATTCTTTTATGGCTGATGTCATAAGTTTTAACATTAACTTTTCTTAAAATATTTATTTATTTATTTTAGAAAGACAGGCAGAGAGTGAGACACAGTGAATGGGGGGAGAGGCTGAGGCAGAGAATCTTTAAGCAGACTCTCCTCTGAGAATGGAGTCCGATGTAAATCCAGGGCTGTGTCTCACAGCCCATGAGATCATGACCTGAGCCAAAGCCAAGGGTCAGAGGCTTAACCAACTGAGCTACCCTGGCACACCAACATTAACTTTTGAAAAATGATAAAAAGATGTCACCACACTTTTAGGGTTTCTAAATTTATATACAACCTGAAAGTTAAAAGAGGTGACTTTAGATGTTTTAAATAGATATGTAATCATCTTAATTTTTATTGTTTAATAAAAGATTTAATAAAAGATATGTTTATATCTTAATTACATATAAAGGTATGTAATTATCTTAATTTTTATTAAGTTTCATGAAAGCTTTTGAGAGATTTTAACTATTAGAATAGGATATATTGAACATTTTTCTAAAGGTGTGTTCATGACACAAAGTTGAAAATATGCAAATGTAATTCCAGGTGTTGTATTTCTTAGACAAGTTTCATCCGTGGAAATTCCAGAGGTCTTGAGTCTGTGGCTCTTCTTCATGTTTGTCTATAATCCACTTCTGAACCAATTATTTAATGGAAATTCCAGATCTCTATAGCTAGAACATGTTCTTTTTGAGCTTTCTACATACCTTGGGAAGGAAAAGGAAGTGGGCGAAGAGCCATAGAAATCTGATCCACAGAGACCTGTCACATTCCTGCCGTGACAAGTCAACACTAGCAGGTTTAAGACTTCTTTGACTCAGTGCACAGGCGGAAGGAGAGCTCAGCACTTCCCAAGACCCAAGGGAGGGTGTGAAATGCCAGAGATAAGCATTTACAAGGTTATGCTTGATGGTAGAGGACAAATACAGATAAAATGTTAAAGTAATGTTGCTCACTCAGGATGGGAAAGAAGAAAACGTTCAGTATATTTGCATTCCATTATGATTGATATGCATGTTCCCTTTCACGGCGCACTGTCCTGTGTTAGAATACGCCAGCAGTCAAGTGGAAAACTAGAAGATGGAATAAATGAGAAGAAAAACAAAGGACAAGTCACAAGATGGACAATTTGCCGTTGAATTACTGTCAAACTCTTTACTTCTAAAGGCAAATTGTAATTTGCTGCAATCTACAGTAGTCCCCCACTGTCTTATCCACAGTTTTATTTTCCATATGACGTCAGTGACTCAGCCTACCATGATCTGGAAGCAGATGATCCTCCTGACTATCATCAGAACAAGGTCAGTAGTAGCCTAAGGCTATGTCACAATGTCGACGCCATTTGTCTCACTTCAGCTCATCATGTGGGCAATTTATTATCTCACATCATCACAAGAGGAAAGATGAAAATAGTGCAGAAAGATATTTTGAGAAAAAGATCACATTCACATAACTTTTATTACAGATATGACTATAATTTGTCTATTTTATTGTTAGTTTCTAATTCTTATTGGGCCTAATTTATAAATTGAATTTAATCATAGGTATGTATGCATAGGAAATAACATAATATACATAGAGTTTGGTACTATCATCTGTATTTTCAGGCTTCCACTGGGGTCTTGAAACACATCCCCCCATGGAGAATGGGGACGAATGCGTTATGCACATAGTCATCAGAATTCCTCTTTTTTCCTTCAGAGTTAGTGTAGCTCAATTGCCACACTCAGTGGGGAGTCAGCTTCTCTCCCTCTGCCTCTGCCCCTCCACATGCCTTTCCCTTCAAGTCCTACACAGATGAAGTTTGTTTTGTTGTTGTTGTTTTTATTGCAGATAACAGAAATGAACTCTGGTAACTAACTTTATAGAAAAGGAATGTGTTGCACGAATGTTGGGAAATCTCAAGGACTGGAAGGGTCGAAACAGATTTCAGGGCTCTAGAATGAATTCAGCAAACTTAAACCTCATTCCTTCTGTTAAAACTTTGAACTTTGAGGCTTTGCTAGGATCAGACTCTCTACTGTGATCAGGAGGGCAAAAACAGATATGGTTACGAAGTGAAATCATTTTAATATAGGCAACTATCTCACATCCTATCTAATACAAAGTTTGGTATAAATATGGTGTTCCTCACTCATTAAACTGCTGAAAAAATTGTAATTTTTACCAATCTGCTTTTTGTATCTGTGAGCTTGAGTTTTGTTTTTGTTTTGATTTTAAATATAGGCTCTCTATATAAGAGAGATTATACAGTTTTCTCTTTCTCTGTGTGACTTACTTCATTTAGCATAATGCCCTCAAGGTCCATCCATGTTGTCAGAAATGGCAAGATATCATTCTTTTTTTATGATTAAATAATATGCTACAGTTTCTTTATTCATTAGTCAATAAACACTTAGGTTGCTTCCATGCATTGACTATTGTAAACAATGCTCCAATAAACAAATACCCAAAAGTGGAATTATTAGATCATGGTAGTTCTATTTTTAAGGAACTGCGGTGCTGTTTTCCACAATGGCAGCACCAATTCACAATCGTACTAACAGAGCACAAGTGTCCCCTTCTCTCCACATCCTCACCAACAGTTGTTATTTCTTATCTTCCTGATAGCTGTACTAACGATGTGAGGTAATATTTCATTGTGGCTGTTGTTGGAAAAATTGTTCAGATCTTCTGCCCATTTTTTAACTGGATTATTTAGTTTTTTGCTATTGAGTTGTCTAAGTTCTTTACATACTTTTGATATTAACCTCTTATCAAATAAATGATAGGCAAATATTTTCTCCCATTCAGTAATTTCCAATTTTAAATGGTTCATTTGATGCTTATGTGCTTTATCTAAGTGCTAAGTCATAAAGAGGATATCAGATGGCATACACATAAATACAAAATTGTTCTGAATGGCCAAAATACTGAGACATAGTATTTGCTTGTGTCTTCATCTCATTTTCTTTGACATATCAAGGTAATTTATATGTATCTTCTAAATATGGTTTTTAATATATTTTAAAGGTGTTGGTTTGCTGCTTCTGTATATGAAAGTTTAACTGGAAAATGAATCACTTACAAATATAATTGAACAGAAAATTGTTTACACAGAATGAAAACATTTTAGGTAAGATATTATTTAACTGACTATCTTATTGAGATTAAAGTATTAGAATTATCCTTTCATGTCTATACAACTGAAATAATTTACCAATTATAATGCTGGCCCAGATTTTCACCTTAAAAATGTAATAATTATGGAATATTATAAATTAATTGCCATTTAACAATACAAATTAAAATTTAAATATGCATAACTGCTGACTGAAAAATGTCACATCTAGAAATTTATCGCATATATATAAAAACACACACACAAACACATAATATCTACTTCAAGAACTAAACAGATACAACTTCAGGAGAATATTTAGTGTTACATTGTTTTAAAAATAAGAAAATGAAAACTAAGTCTTGCTCAATAACCATTACAATAGATTGTGGAATTATTTAATAAAAAATATATGCATATATATACACATACACATATGTTCAAAATTTAGAAAGGTGTGAAATGATTATCACATGTTTTAAAAAGTAAGCTATAGAACAGTACCTAATATCCCATTTATTTTTTAAAATAATATATTCATAAAAATATATATTCCCCCACCTCCTCAAAACAGAGAAAAACAAAACAAAACAAAAAAACACATATTCACTCCTAGCTTATAAAAAAGATAAGTTAGATGGGGAAAAATGTTTTTTCCATTCTAAATAAGTTTATGCATTTTTAGCAATTGGCTTAGAGATATGCATTTTGGGGGTACTTGTGTGGCCCAGTTGGTTAGTGTCTGAATCTTGATCTCAGCTCAGGTCATGGTCAGGTCGTGAGATTGAGCCCCACGTGGGGCTCCACAATGGGTGTGGAGTCTGCTTAGGATTTTCTTTCTCTCTCTGCCCCTCTCCACTACTTGCAACTCTCTCCCTAAAAAAAATTAATCAATTAAAAAAAGATATATGTGCTATTGTAATATTCTGATTTGATTAATGGATTTCAAAATGTATGTGCTCTAATTTTTTTTCACATTATACCTGTACCAGTTAAGTGTTTATTATGAATGTATTATTTTTATGTTCAGAACTACTTTTAAGTATCCTGAATAATCAAGTTTTGTCTTAGAAAAAAACATTACTCTTAGTAGGTCTATAAAAGAGAGAAAAGTGAGAATGCTGAAATAATAACAATTTGTCTCATTAAAGTTATCAGGTATAAGTATTTAAGAGAGAGTCTCCAAATACAATATTCAAAATAAGATTAAGATCTTGATGTATTGATGACATGTATTAATAATAACTATATTACTACTAATAAATACCACTTATTTGACCACATGGTGTCCTGAAATTCTTACCACAGCCTTTTACAGATGTTAGCTTGCAAGCATTTTGTGGCTACCAACAAGTTGATTCTAAAGTTTATATGGAGAAGTAAAAGACCCAGAATAGCCAACACTAATTGAAAGAGTAGAATAAAACTGGAGGACTGATATTACCTGACTTTAAGACTTACTAGAAAGCTATAGTATCAAGACAGTGTAGTAGTATTTGTAAAAGAAGAAAATAATCCATCAACAGAATAGAATAGAGAGCCTAGAAATAGTCCCACATAAATATAGGCAATTGATATTGACAGGGAGCAAAGACAATAATACAGAAGGTCATTTTTTTCTCAATGAATGGTGCTGGGACACCTGCACACCCACATGCAAAAAAAAAAAAAAAAAAAAAAAGAAAGAAAGAAAGAAAAGAATCTAGACATAAACCTCACATCCTTCACAAAAATTAACTCAAAAATGGGCCATAGACTTAAAAGTAAAACAGAATAGTAAAACTCCTAGAAGGTAACATAGGAGAAAACTTAGATGACCTTGGGTTTTGTCCTGACTTTTAAGATTAAGATACCAAAGTTACAATTTATGAAGGAAATAATTGATAAGCTGGGCTTAATTAAAATTAAAAATCTGTGACCTGACACTGTCAAGAGAATGAAAAAGACAAGGCAGAGACATGGGAAAAAAGACATATCTAATAAAGGATTGTTATCCAAAATATACAAATAAGTCTTATAACTCAACAATAAGAAAACAACTCAATTTTAAAAATAAGCTGTGGAGGAGCACCTGGGTGGCTCAGCCATTAAGTGCCTGCCTTTGACTCAGGTCACCATCCCAGGGTCCTGGGATCCAGCCCCACATCAGGCTCTCTGCTCAGCAGGGAGCCTGCTTCCCCCTCTCTCTCTGACTGCCTCTCTGCCTGCCTCTCTGCCTACTTGTGATCTCTCTCTGTCAAATAAAAAAATAAATAAAAATAAAATAGAAGTAAACATATTCTTACTTTAGGATCCAGCAGTTACACTCCTTGGTATTTACCCAAAGGTGCTGGCAACTTCTCTCCACAGAAAAACCTACACATGGATGTTTACAGCAGCTTTATCCATAATTGTCAGAACTTAGAAATCTTGAACACAAGAAATCTTTCAGTAGGTAAGTGAATAAATAAACTGTGGTACACCCAGACAAGGAAATATTATTTAGTGCTAAAAAGAATTATCAAGTCATGAATATACATGCAGGAAACCTAGTCTATGGTACTCAGTGAAAGAAACCAATTTGAAACAGCTACATCCTATAGGATCAGAACTATATGACACTTTGGAAAAGGAAAAAACCATGGAGACAGTAAAAAGATTAGTGATTACCAGGGGTTGGAAAAGATGGAGGGTTAAGTAAGAGGGACATAGAAGGTATTTAGGTCACTGAAACTACTCTGTATGTTTGAATGGTGGACCTATGTCATTAGTCACATGCCCAATGCCAATATTATTAAAATTCAGCTGTGTATATATTTTCATGAAATGAACAAAAAATGATGAGCATCAATTATATTATTAAGAATAGAGGAAGATAGAAATTTTAAAAAATGCATATATTAATGGATGCCAATTTTTCATATATTCTAACAACACTGCTCCATCCCAAGCCCTTTGCCATCCAGATTTCCTGTCCTCTCTGTTTATTACCTCTTTAATGTTCCATTAGCAGTTACAGGCATACTCATCTGATTGTGTTTCACTTTTTTGCAGGTTCCATATTTTTTTTTTAACAAATTAAAGATCTGTAGAACCAGAATTGGAAATGGAGTCTGAAGATGTGATTGAGTTGCTGCAATCTCATGATCAAACTTGAATGGATGAGGAGTTGCTTCTTATGGGTGAGCAAATGAAGTGGTTTCTTGAGATGATAGCTATTCTGGTGAAATCACTGTGAAGATTGGATACTGATAACGTTGCATCTGTGTCCACTAAAAGTCAATCAGTTTGTTGCCCACTGTCAATTTTTACCTGGGGTACCTGTGGGAAAATTGAAAGTGGGCAGTTTAAGTCCACAGGAGAACCTGGGCCTTCAGGGGTAGGGGATGACAGGGTGGAAAAAAAGAAGGGTCATCTAGAGTATCTGCAGGATCAGATGTGCTGTGAAAAGGAATAAGACACATTCTAATTTTTGCAGAGGTCAGGATTTGGGGGACAATGCCATGAAGGCTTGCATATATGGGATCTCCAACCATCTGGAGGAGCTCCAGCAAAGGCAGTCAAGCTGACAAATACTATTATAAGAATAGGTTCCATGGAGGGACCATACCTCTTGATCTGGAAGTTTGTACTGAGGCCAGGAAACATGACATAAAAAGATGGGGCATTTTTTTTCTTAGTCTTCTGGGGTTAAATTTGTTCCCATTTTAAAAAATACAACCCAAGGGCAAGTCAGTAGGAATAGAGGGGGTTTGGCCCATAGTGAGAAAAACTGGCTGCCAATGCTCAAAGGGGCATCCCACCAAGAAGCAAGGTAGCTGAGAGTTAGCCAACATTGGGAAAGGGTCCCCACTCAGTCTGTAAAGTGTGGATTTACCCAGGATGACCTGTTGTTGCCAACTGCGCCACACGCTGGGAATAGAGACCTCAGAGGAAATGGAGTGGGAAGAGTTTGAGGAAAGAGGTCTTTCACCCTCATGGGCATGGCTAGTCTGACCTGTTGACCCTTAGACCTTCCTATCGATCTGCAGAGAAGCCCTGGCCAGTCTGTGGAGTACTAGGGTTGCCTGCCAAAGGGCCAAAAGCAGAAATAAGAAGGAGAGAAGGATCCCTCCAAATGCCAATAAGGGAAATTCTTACCCTTTTGGGCAAAGGCAGTCCGGCAGGTTTCCTCTGGGGCTTTAGATCTCCACTGAGAAGTAATTTTGGCCAGAGGTCATCAGTTCCCAAAGTATTAGAGTCCATCCACTAATAGAAAGTCCTGAGAAGTCCCTGAGGCTTTTCTATGGAAAGAGTTAAGATTCCTATAAATATATTTTTATCTATTTGCTGCAAAGTCCTTAATTATCACCAAGGTTAAGAGGATAGCTGAGTATTGTTTCACAGTGACTTATGATCCTATCTGACCAAGTATCTTAAAGCCTTTTGAATGTTTTTTATTTTTATTTTTTTAAAAATATTTTATTTATTTGACAGACATATATACAGAGAGAGCACAAGTAGGCAGAAAGGCAAGCAGAGGAAGAGGGAGAAGCAGGCTCCCTGCTAAGCAGGGAGCCCTATGCGGGGCTCAGTCCCAGGATCCTGAGATCATGAGCTGAGCCTTAGACAGCCTCTTAATGGACTGAGCTACTCAGATGCCCCACCTTTTGAATATTTTTAACAAGATTCCCCAAATCAACTTATCACCTGTAATTCTAGTTATTATCACAAAATGTAGTGTTTTCAAAAGTAACCAAACTTTCTTGTCAATTCCATTGCAGTGAATTCTCTTTAGATCTTCAACAATGGACAATAAAATCTATAAAGATTGTGGTACATGTGTTGATGGGTATTCTGCTTCTACAAAAAATGGCCCCCCATTACCACGTTCTTGCCATCCCAATGTCCTTGTAACGTGACAACAGTCTGCTCCTGAATCAACAGAAATCAACAGTGAGGGCTGTGGGAAACCCAGGATGGCCACTTGGTCCTTCCTAGCTCCCTGGCAAAACCATTTTTTTTAAATTTTTTATTTTTATAAACATATATTTTTATCCCCAGGGGTACAGGTCTGTGAATCACCAGGTTTACACACTTCACAGCACTCACCAAAGCACATACCCTCCCCAGTGTCCATAATCCCACCCCCTTCTCCCAAAACCCCTCCCCCCACCAACCCTCAGTTTTGGTTTTTGTATTCTTTGACTCACCTTAGTGCATTTAAGAAAGACTAACTTGGTCTTCAGAGGCCTCAGACCTCCTTACTCTGGACTTTTGGAACATCTATAACTGGACTTCATTCAGCTGCCACTTACAGTGGATTATCAAAATGTTGATGTGTTTCCCATTTAGGGCATGCCTTCCACAATATCCAGGTGCCCACTTTATTGGGCAAATTACATGAGACTTAATGAAAACCTTACAAATGTCTTAAAATGATCACTGTTGATAGTCAGGCAAGGTCAACAAAACCAATGAAAAAAACTGTACTCAAACAGAGTACAATTCAAATCCAAACAAGTATGAGTTATGTAAGACTGTTGTAATTAATGAGCTGATGAATGTGGATAATAGTTTTCACAACCTTTTGTCTAAAGTGTTACTTATTTTTAATCTTTTGTTTTTCCAGATTTAGGGAAACCTTCTCTCTTAAGCTTTCGACAATTTGGTAAGATAAACCTTTGTAAGCAAAGATGAAGCATTTCTCTTTCCTCTCTACCTGATCCCTTTAGAACTCAAACAATAGTGTTACTGTTTACATAAATTCAGTGAGAAGTTGTTCCCCTTGTCACATTTTTGGATGTAAACATTTATCCCCGTATTTTAAAATTTTCAAGCATTAGATGATGCTTGCTTTGCTAAAAATTAAATTCAATACATGGTTTTTAACAGAATGAAACAAGACAGAATTCCGCCCTGAGTTTTGTTTGTTTCTTTGAATTCAGTGTGTTGTTACTCTTTGTCTACTAAGTCTAGAATTTTGTACATTAGGTAATTTTGAAAGCACTCAGCAATATAATCTTTACAGAATTAACAGAACACCATTATCCTGTCATTTGTTCAGATCTGAATTGCCTTATATAGTATTTACTTGGCTTTTGCATGTGACGTATTTGCTTTTAACGGAACATCTAATTTATTGCAATATAAGATAGGATTAAGAGGGGCATATCGATGGTGTGGAATTTCTAAAATATTGTTTTGAAATATTGTTTTTAAAATATTGGCCACCTTGCCAAAGCTTTGACTAAAACATTAGTGTTTGCGAGATAGGTGCATAGACTCCGGTATGACCGCACATCTTTAAAGAACTGCTTGCAAAAATTGGCCTAGTACTGTGCTAGCAAACTTCCAACAAAGCAATCTTTAAAAAATTTTATATAGTCCATCACTATTTTTGCTGCTTTTATATAAATAATCAAGCCAACCTTAAACAGATTATTTTTTTCATGAACTTTGGTTTTTTTAAAATTGGGGTAATTGTTGAAAGAGAAGTTATGTTTGTACCTTTGTCTATATTAGATTCTAGTCCTATTAATTGTCTTTGAGGTTTTGTTATATATCTGTAAGCTGGACTAGATCCTGAATTATTCTAGTTTCTTCCAATCTCTGGCTTTGACTCTCCAAGCTAACATTACTAATTTTCTCCCACCCTTGTGATATGAAATCAGTAAGAACAATAACTGCCTTAGAATCTCCTTGGAAGAGACGATGTCAGGTCCTCCTCACTCACTGCCCAAATGGCGGGCAAATGTCAGGGACTCGAGCCTTGGGTACAGGGCTCACAGCTCCACCTGACATCTCACACGGTACAGATGCTGGAGATCTCTGACCCAAATTGACTAGGAAAATGAAGATGGCATCTAACGTGGGCAGCTAATTCAAGACTCTGGACCAGGCTTGTATGTTCATGAACATTATTTTGACTCTGTTCTTAATCCATTTCACATTAGACCTGCTTTGCAATGCCAGTGAACTCCTTAGCTTTTGATTCCTCAACATGTCTGACATGCTCAGATTATTGGTATTTTTAAGTACTGTTACACCTTATTTCCTTTCTTAAGTTAATTTCCCTATTAAAACATGTCCACCTTATTGACTGAACTACAAGGTATAATGACTCAATAATGAGTGCTTCCTCAGGGTATATTTTTATTAGTGTTTGGCAAAAGGACATCCGGGGAACATGCTGTTTAAGTCCCTGTCAAAGTAAAGGTTGTGCAACTGGATTATTGGTCACACCCATTTCATTTGTATAATCAATCAGAAACGTAGCACTGGGCATTACCTTTAAATTTACTTCAGAGACTCCAGTGTGACACTGGCTTCACAGAGTCAAGGGTGATAAGTGACTACTGGTGTCAACCCCAGCAAAGCTACCGGGTTTGGAAGATTACTTTTCCTTGGGTAGATGCTGCCATAAATGAATATACAAGCAGACCTTTAGACCTTCCAACCAAACTGGAGAGAAGCCCCATCAGAAATCTCTCTGAAGTCCTGAGGGCTATCACTAAATCTGTTGCTACAGCAATAGGCATCCAAGAAAAATCTTTGGACTCCCTTGTGTGAGTTTTATTCATTAATGGAATTGTTCTTGTTTCACTCTGAGCTAAACAATGTGGGGTTTGCTCTGAGGAAAACACCTCTTGTTGTACCTGGGCAAACAGCTCTGACCAAGTAGAAACAGAACTAGATAAAATCCAGGTGCAATCCAAGTGGCTGAATGCAGTGTCCACTGATTCTTTTTAGCTGGCTGCCCTCAGGAATTGCTTCCTGGTTTAGGTCAATCCTCCAATTTGGAATCAGCATTTTGATCATTACTATTGGAATTTTTTTCATTGTAAAACTTTGTGTCCTCTCTATAGCTTAATGTTATAAGGATACCACCCAGGTAATGGTCACTCAGCATTTTGCAATGATTTCTAAAGGGTCTGAGACATTCCATGAGGAAGCTCCAGAAACTTCAGAAGATATTTAGCTTTGACAGTAAAGCCTTTCTCTGCTCTGGCACTGATGTGGAACAGGGGAAAACTTTTCAGGCAAAAGAAATAGGATGTGCAATTGTGCTGAGGTAAGGAATATGGAACATTTCAGTGAATGAGAGAAAAATCAGGGTGACTAGGTTGCCGACCAGAAGGGAGAGCAGCTCTAGATGAAAATGGAGAGGTAAGTGGGCCAGGAGCTTTGATAGTTATTCTAAGAACGAGAAGCAACTTTAGGATTACTAGAGTCAGAGTCTAGATAGCTGTTTGGGCTGGAAATAAAGCAGGAAAACTAATGGACATTTTCTTAGGTCATTCTTTTCAGTTGCCCTTCTCCCCTAATATATCACTCTAGTTTTTCTTTCATTTTTGAGTCTATTCCAAGGATTCTAATCTGAAGAGTTTGACTTCAAGGAGTTCCTGAACCAGCAGAAATTATATGAAACATTTTGTGTGCACAGACACATATATTTCGTGAAGGGTAAGGGTGCACAGATTGATGGAAGAGCTCTGAAATTCTCCCACCAAACTGGGAGTGGGCAAGAGCTAAGGATTATGTTCTTCCATGAAGTTAGAAGTAATGACCAACATCTTACTAATTGGAAGTTACATCAATGTATAATATCAAAAACCCAGTAATCATTTATTTAAAAAGAGAGATATAGAACAAATGAACATTAAAGACTAACGAATATTGTTTATAGTCCAGACCATTTATATCCCATCCTTTATACCTTCTTCAAGTTGGAGACTGAAAAATCTGCATTAAGTCATAGTCATGACCTTAAAATATTGCAGAATTATGAATTCACACTTACATCATCATAGAGGGATTATATCATGCCAAAATAGTTTTAGAGTTCATTTGAATTTCAATCATTAGAAAACAGGTAACCCATGAGCTGTATTATTTATGTAACACAACCTCCTACATTGCCTTCACTTTCAAGCTAATAATGCTGCCTACTCATCTGGCATCTTCCATAAGAGGGGGAAGAATAAAAATCAGGACTTCCTTGTTTATCCTCCAAAAGCCTCTCGAGTTTGGATGGCGCAGATAAGACATCTTTGCCTTCTAAGTGTGAGTCTTGGACATTCCTACTCTGCACACTGGCTTCTCATTCGCACCTGCATCTCGGGATTTCCAAGGTCTGTCGGTGTCTGTCTCTTTCTGTCGCACCACACACACACACACACACACACACACACACACCACATTCGCTCACTCACTCACTCACTCGCTCACTCTGTAAATGCATTATTTCTCTACTAATGCCTGAATCACCCCTTTCCGCGCAACGTGAATCACACTATCAGACCCTGAATGTTCTCCCGCGCTAGATCGCAGTTCCCGCCGCTCCTCCTCCTTTGTTATTTTGTATCCGCGGCGCCGGACCAGTTCTCAGGTTTCCAACCAAGACTGGTCAACTGCAGGTCCGATTGGCTGCGGCAGGAAAAGGAGCAAGAGGCTTCACCAAATCACAAACCTAGGGTTTTCATTTCTCTTGGTCTCCTCCCTAGAATCCTGGCAACAGAGGTGCGTAATTACTCTTCCAGGAAACCTTGCCTGGGGTTGCTATGGAGATAGGACGCTGCAACTTGCGGAGCCGCTAGTGCCCAGAAATCTCTTAGCCGACCTCAGCAAAGCGGCTACCCTGCCTTTCTATATCTGCATTCCCCCTTCATCCAGAACTTCGTTTTTCTTGACTCCTTCCATGGAAGATTTGACATCCCCGAAGCAAGACAATCAGGAACTGGGGGAAGCAAGGCGGCCATGGGAAGAAATAGCAGCTTCTTCCCAAGATCCCGAGTCTGGGTTATCTGAGCCCCTGGAACCGGAGCAGTGGCTGGAAACTGGACCCCAACCGAGAAGCGGCCCTCCGCAGAGCCCGCACTCTAGAGCCAGCCCTCCTCTGGATGACGTCACGGGACCAGGTGCACCATCTCCACCTTCCCCTGCCCCGGAGGCTTCTTTCATTCCTTCTACGCTGGCTCTGGCCCGACAGCAGCTTGCGGCCCCGTGGCAGTCAGACAGAACCACTGATGTGAATCCCAAAGCTGAGACACCGCACTCCCACCGTTTGGAACAATCATCTGATCAAGGAAAATCGACTGCTCCTCAAACATGCCAATCAGAGGGAGACATCTTTCAACAGTCTCAGCAAACCGAACGTCACCTGTATGGACCAGAAGATGTGAGCAATAACAACTCTAAACAAAAAGAGCTGAGATTTAACATCTTTCAGGAGGAGGACTCAAACAGTAACTATGAACTGGATCACACTGAGTCTGGGGTCTCTGAAGGGGCCCCCAGCCCGCTTGAGATTGCCATCCAGAGTGCTAAGGCCTACCTGCTGAAGACCAGCAGCAAGTCTGGCTTAAATCTGTAAGTCTTAAAGGGTAAAAGGAGGGGGCAGTAGGCAAGGAAAAGAGGGTGTATCTTTGTGTGAGAGTGTGTTTCTGTGGGTGAATGAATTTGAAAAGTCTGCATGAGTAGGAGAGTTAGTGGCTTAATAACTGTTTGCAACACAGAACTCAAAAGTCTTTGGTGGGGATTCTTTTAACTTCTTTAAAGACCCTTGACACGCAGAAATAAAACCTAGGAATTACAGAATCTTGGGTTTAAAAGAGATCATGAAGATAGTGAAGTCCCAGCATCTCTCCAAGGTGCTTATAAAAAGCAATTGTCTGCTAGTGATAGGGAGTTCATGGCGTCTCATCTGGGCATCCTGGTGCTTGTCTGGCTTGATTTTGAGCTCTCCCCCATCCCCGCCCGAGGCCAGTGTGGGGGTGATCCACTATCTCAGGCACCCAGAACTGTCCTGATTTGAGCACTGGGTGTTCTGCATTCTTAAAAAACCCTCAGTCTGGGGCAAACTAGAATTGGTCACAATAATTTTCATACAATAATTAGTTTTAATGTTAAAACTAGTATTTAATGTTAGAAATCTTCCACAAAACCTGAGATTGACAATTCAAAAAATTATTTCTAAAGTCCTGTTTTAAACTACAGTTTACTAAGCTTCACTGATGTGATTTATACTCAAGTGGATTCTACTTGAATTTGTCATATAAACTTATTGTCATAATTCTCTGGGTTAGATAATAAGCATGAATTTACAAATTGTGTTAAAATCCCAGAGAAGCTCATTATAAATACTTGAGAGTTCACTAACAATTTAAAACTGAACACAAAATATGAAAACAGAAGAATTTTATTCACTGAATTATTTTGTAACTGATATTACTTAAATATCTAAATTTCATTTTTTTTTCCAAATGCTAAGTCTCTGAGGTCAAAAATTAATATATTCTAGAATATTCACTATTATCTTTTAAGTACTTCACAGCCTGCCTTTAAAAACTGCTCAGTAAAAACAAAAACAAAAACAAAAAACAACAACAAAAAAACCCTGCTCAGTAACAGATGACTTTAACACTCTTATATGCATATCTTATTTGACAGCCATGAAAAATATTTTTTGTTGTAATTAAAAGTCTTTTATTAAAATACAAGATCTGATATTGGTTTTACTCTGTTGAATAAAAAGTCTACAGAAAGAATTACTTCCTCTTTTTCTGCCATTCTATTAAAACAAATTATTAAAACTTCCAACTTAAAAGCTATAACTATGCATTAAATCTAATAATTATATTTTATATTTTGATACAGAGGCATTTTCAGGTTTGGAATTCTTAAAAAATACTGACAATATCTTACTGGAAGAACTATAAATAAAGCAAATGCAGACATTATATTAAAATCTGAAAAATAAAATGAAAATTTGGACTTGGAGCTCTCCATTTAATGGCATGTATGGCCTCTGTTGGAGCAAATCAAGAAATCTAGTTGCTGTAGTATTTTTTTTAATAAGTTAAATATTCATATCACAGTGGAGGCATTTCCTAAGGGAAGTTCTAGGGTAGGTTCTTTGTGGCAGTGATGCAGTTACTGTATTTCTCCACTTAAAATTTCTGAAGGCTTTGAGTTGTTGAAGTTTCCTAGAAACCAACTAATTGAGTCTGCATGTAATGCTTCTTCAAAAGCTGTTTGACATGGATATTATCTGGAATTTTCTCTTTTCTGGTAGATATGATCATCTTTCTGATATGCTAACTAAGGTCTTAGATGAGCGTCCTGAAAATGCTGTGGACATCATTGAAAGTATCAGCCAAGATGTGAAGATGGCACATTTTAGGAAAAAATTAGATACACTCCAAAATGAGAATGAGATGCTTCCAATATATGAAACAGCAGAGAAGCAAAAGGCTCTTTTTCTCCAGGGAAATTTGGAAGGAGTCGACCAAGAACTGGAAGATGAAATAGTAAGTCATGGCTATCAATTTGAATAGTTTGATTCTAGGGTTTTATTTGAGATGAGTGAAATTCTTATGAACTATCTTATATAGTTTCCTAAATAGTGTTTGCAACCTCATTTTGCACCATTCGTTTCCTTGTTTAGAATTTCTTATTTTTTCCCATTGCGTTTAATATTTCATAGGCTTGGTTGTTTGTTATATGTATGTGGGGTTGAGCTCCTTGATATCAGAGGAAATGATTCCTTTATCTTTTATACTCTCCAAAGTACCTGGTATAGATGTGGTTCTAAAGCTGTTTCTTATTAAATATTTATTGAATGAATGAATTAACGTCAGATAGTTTAAAGCTGGGCTTTAAAACAAGTTGCCTATCTGCCCCTTTAATTAACTAGAGCAACTGGAAGTATCTCTAATGTTATTTGGATTCTTTTCCAAGGTGACTTCCTCATATTACGTCTTGATATTGTGCATATTACATCAATGGGCTATCATACAAGAGGAGAGGGGTAAAATATTTCTTTTAATCACTACAGACAAAGTGTTGAAAATATTTACAGAGAAAGTTGGTGTCAGAGATAGAAAGCTATCATGAAAGAATAAAATTAGTTGTACCACAGGAATTTTTGCTCCAAATATTTTAAAAATAGCATCAAGTATTGTTTCCTGAATGCCCGCATGCTTGTAATTTATACTACCGAGTGATTTATACTATACATCTACTGAGCTTCCATGTTGTGTTACCACTAAGACTACTTAAAATCTGTCTGTATACTTGCAAATTTGATGTTTGGTGTAAGATATTTTCAGAAACCAGCGTAAAGTTCAGTCAAGAAAAACATAGGAGGGTAAGGATCTAGACAGCAGGTTAATCTCTAGGGCTCCACAACCTTTGTGGGGAGACCAACCTGACACAGTGGGATACAGAGTACTCAGAAGAAGCAGGTGATATTGTGAAGAAACCTTCACAAAGTCACATAATTCGAAGTGTGTATATTTCTTTTCCTTTTATAAAAAAGATAGAACAAAAAAATCATCAGAATCATTGCAGCAAAAGATTTTTCTACCATTGTGGCAAGTTAAAATATATATATAATCAAATAGAAGATAGTTTAAAAACTGTTGAGTTTTTGTTTTTTTCAATTTAGTAACACCTCAGACGTGGAGCAGCCTTGTTTCCAGGATCATCTTCCTCTTTGAGGGTAGAAGCTCTCTGGGTCTGGCAGGCTGCTGCTTCCCGTCTTGGGACTGGATACAAAACAGGCTGGGAAACCTGATCATGGACTCCTGGTTAGAATTAGACGTCTCCCTTCCCTTCAAAGTCTAGAAGCACCAAAATGCTTCTAGAAAGGGGGAAAGGGCAAAATGGTGAAGGGGAGTGGGAGATACAGGCTTCCAGTTTTGAAATGAATGCCACAGAAATGAAAGACACAGCTTAGGGAATACAGTCAATGATACTGTAATGCTGTCATATGGTGACAGATGGTAGCTACACCTGTGGTGAGCACAGCACATGTATAAATTTGTCCAATCACTATGGGTACACCTGAAACAAATGTAACGTTGTGTGTCCACTACAGTCAAGTAAAAAACAGAAAAGAAAAAAGAAAAAGGAAAAAACATACTGAGGAGTGCAACAAATGCCAAACACAAAAGAGATGAGAATTGTAAACAGTCATCGTGCTTATTTTGACACCAACATTATAATATCAACAAGAGCAGATCACTTTTAAGAACAGCAAAGTGCTCTCAGTTTCTCTACCTTCAAGGTCTAAAATTTGTCTAAATTTATCTAAAATTTGTAAGTGATCCCTATCCTACTTAAGGTTAATCTCTACTTTCTCACAGATGTTTTCTTAGCGTTCACTTGAGACTTTGCTTTTTTACTTCTATTTCCCTTATAGAAACATTTTTTATTTTCTTCCTTATGGTAAATCCAAAAGCATTTATTATAAGTAGGGGCAAACACCTGATTAAATTATGTTTTCAAGAGAAGTAATGTATGAGCACTTATTTTATTATATCTTCCTTTTATCCTATAAATTACCCTATATAGAGGGCCATATTGATTTTTATTCCTCCTGTATTTTATCATATGTACATAATATTTATTACTACAAAAACTATGGTAGTATGTACAAACATATATATATACCTTCTTTAAGTATGTATAGGGAGTTAGATTATATTTTACTATGACCACTTAAATATTTTTTATAAAAAGATGTTCAATTTTTATTATTCATAATAGCTATTAAATTATCCTTAAGATACACACATACAACAAGGCAACTATTATATTGGTAAGTATAAGACACAATGGTAGAAGTTACATTTTTGGGTAATGAGAGAAAAATTGGAATACAGGAATTATTAGATCTAAACCTTTCAAGAAATGTCAAAGACATCATGGAGAGACGTAGAGCTAATACCAAGATGTTGAAAAAGGAAAAAGGAAGCAAGCAGTTTCTAACATTAACCACAGTGTTTCTATCCCTAGGCAGAAAACTCTCTCCCAAATGTAATGGAGTCAGCTTTTTATTTCGAACAAGCTGGAGTTGGTTTGGGCACAGATGAGACTTATCTCATATTTCTTGCCCTCAAGCAGCTTACTGACACCCATCCAATCCAAAGATGCCGCTTCTGGGGCAAGATCTTGGGTCTAGAAATGAATTATATTGTCGCTGAAGTAGAATTCCGTGAGGGAGAAGATGAAGAAGACGTAGAAGATGAAGATGTAACTGAAGAGAGGGATGATGGAGACAGCGACGCTGAGGAAAATGATGAAGATGAATTACCAAGGACATTTTACAAGACCCCACAGGTTATACCAAAAGAGGAAAATAGAACGGGGGCCAACAAATACGTGTATTTTGTGTGCAATGAACCAGGAGGAACATGGGTGAAGTTACCACCAGTTACACCTGCACAAATTGTTACTGCAAGAAAGATCAAGAAATTTTTCACTGGGCGTTTAGAGACTCCCATTGTAAGCTACCCACCTTTCCCAGGAAATGAGAGCAATTACTTACGAGCACAAATTGCCAGAATTTCAGCAGGGACCCACGTCAGCCCTCTGGGATTCTATCAGTTTGGTGAAGAGGAAGGAGAGGAGGAGGAGGAGGTAGAAGGCCGGCGAGATAGCTTTGAAGAAAACCCAGATTTTGAAGGCATCCAAGTGATCGATCTCGTGGAATCCCTTTCCAATTGGGTTCATCATGTGCAACACATTCTCCCTCAGGTAGGGGTTTTTCAGTTCTCAATCTATCAGCCAATCAGCAAATTTTTCTTAAATTCTCTCTACAATGCACAGATATATACAAAACAAAGTTCTTCAGATCCTAGACAAAGAAACCATTGAAAAATCAAATAAAAGTGCAGAGGACTATGAAATTGCCAAGTCATGGACATCTGGGATCTTTGAACAAATGTTTATTTCCAAAAAGAAATAAAATAAATATTTCTATGGAGAATTTGACAAGTTATGTGAGGATTTAGATTAATGTGTGTTGTGAAATTGCATTTTATATGTTAACTCTACATAGGTGCATTCCTATTTTGGGAACAGTTCTTTTATTCTATTTCTATAATACATGGAGCTTTTATACCAAGAAAAATAAACTATTATAACAAAAATGAAAACAAGTAGTGCTGTATAGCATTTATTTTGCACCCCTTCTGCCAGGTGCTCTTAATAGCACTTAATTGAATCGGTATTATCTCATGTAATCCTCACAACTGCATGGAAGACTAATATTATCTTGATTTTACAGATGGGGAAATCGAGGCAGAAAGCTTAGAAAGCGTGAAAAAGGGAATGTAGCTAATAGGAAACAGAGTCACATGTGAATGGGCAGAATGGATCCTCTTAATCACCCGCTATCCTGCCACATCTGCAGGTAGAAAATCATTACACTTTGATCTACGGAAGAGGGACTCTTCTATGTCTCTGGGTGAGGGTTACTCAAAAGAGAAATAACCCCAAAACTAACTTTATTATCACATTTAAAAATTTGTTATTGCTACTAATAATAGTACCTTACCACTTTCCCATAAATTATTTGTTACAAATTAATAAAGTGCATTATTTTTTTCCACTGAGGTTTTGCTGATTTCAAAATATAACTGTTCTGTAACTTTAGGAAGTTGGCAAATTTATGAGATAAATTATACCATTTTTTGCTCAAAATAAGCTAGATCAAAAACCTCGTACTTGGGATGTTGAATGCATAAGTGATTGATGAAATTGCCATACAGTAGGACCTCCTGAAGATAATTGCTTTAATCCAAATAAATAGTCTAATATTTTAAGGTCCTCATTGGATTATTAAATCTTGCAATACTCATTTCCAGGGTCGCTGTAATTGGTTCAATCCCATTCAAAAAAGTGAGGAGGAGGAGGAAGAGGAAGATGAAGAAAAAGAAGAAGAAAAAGAAGAGCCTGAGTATATGGAACAGGAAGTGGGGCCTCCTCTTTTGACACCAATCTCTGAAGATTTAGGTAATTTTACACAAACTATGTAATATATGTATATTATATACACATCATATCTATATATGTATATATATGTACATATATATACACACATCATATACACATCACATATACATCATATCCATACATATCTATAGATATGTAAGGTACTATTATTAGTAGCAATAACATATCTATAGATATGTGTATATAATACATATATATATACATATATAGATATGATGTGTATATAATATATTTAGTATATATACTGTAGTGTATTTTTCATGTACATATGCTATACTATATATAGCATACATATATATTATAGTTTTTATGCATGTATATATTATATGGTTAATAAATGAGTCAGAAACCTATTAAAAGTGAACAGGAGCCAAAATTTCATCCGCTTTCCCCTTCATGTGTTTTGGGAGAGTGGGGAATGAGAATATAGCTGGCCTCATTAGCAACTTTCTCAGATGCCAGGAGGAAAAGTAAATTGGCTGCAGCTCTTATTGGAAATGCTGACAGCTGTCTTGTGTATCATTCTTGTCTTGCATTCTGCAGACCATAGTCTAAAGCCATAAACACGTAACATAGTTATGTGGTTTTTTTTTTTTTAAAGATTTATTTATTTATTTATTTGACAGATCACAAGTAGGCAGAGAGAGAGGAAGGGAAGCAGGCTCCCTGCTGAGCAGAGAGCCCATGCGGGGCTTGATCCCAGGACTCTGGGATCATGACCTGAGCCGAAGGCAGAGACTTTAACCCACTGAGCCACCCAGGCGCCCCTAGTTATGTGGTTTTTTTAACCACATAGGTATTGTGGGTTTTTTAAGTCCTCTCTTGTCCTCCTAGTCTTGTTTCTTCCTATTCAGTTTTGGAGCAGTTTTGCTTGTAATCTTTGTTCTCTTTTATAATAATAATTTGATCTTTTATTTGGTCATGAAATAATATGCTCTCTACCACATAGTTCTCCTCTCCCTTAATAAAACTTTTCTGTTGCACAGATGGACACACCCATGCACACATACATGCATATAAATAATCAAATTTTGTTGTTCCACAGGGTTCATAAATTATCCTTCTGACTTTATGTTAAGCTGCTGATGCTTGATTTTTTTCTTTATATGTCAAATTTGTGTGTTTTAAGACTTGTAAAAAGAAGTCTGATACATAGTATATCCTTGTCTATACACGAGTTAAGCTTTTGAATTTCTCTTTGGTTTGCAGAAATCCAGAATATGCCACCTTGGACAACACGGCTGTCCTCAACTCTCATTCCTCAATATGCTATTGCCATCCTTAGATCCAACCTTTGGCCTGGAGCATATGCCTTTTCCAATGGCAAGTAAGTATACAAAGCCATTATCAGGATTATATAAGTGCTGGAAATTATAATTATCACTGGAATGTTGTTCTGTTCTGTTTTTTGTTTTTGTTTTTGTTTTTCCTTTTTCCCCTCCCTCACCTGCTTCCCCAGGTGAAGCACAGCCTGGGTGAGGCAGTTAGAGTAGTCCCGGAGTAAGAGACAAGGCTGCCCTGGGTGGTTGTTCAGGGCAGCCACTCACAATAACCTGGAGTGAGATCCCAAACCAGGATGGGAGGGGAAAAGAGAGTATGGGCAGTCTACCCAGATGAAGGGGTTGGGGGAGAGATACCTAGGAAGGACCAGCCCATGAGCCAGAAATCATGTTCAGCACTTGTACTTACATCTTCTCCGTGAGTTCTTATCACTGCTCTAGGGAGAGATGTCCCCCATTTCACAGCTTAGGAAATGGGGCTAAGATAAAGAGAGAGCAAGAGGCTGGAGGCAGATGATAAAGTCCCCAGATTCCACAGTGGGTAAAATGTCACTGCCTAGGTCGAGCTTCTTCCTGTTGCCAAGTTGACCACTCCCAGGGAACCTATGTCACCACAATCAGATAAGCTGTTTTCTCACTGGACCAGTTTTCCAGTGATGTGTTTTTGGAGCCAAGTCTGGTGCCAGGAATGCTAAGGAAGGAGGAAGGCGGGTAACTCATCTTGGCATGTCAGATGTGTGTGCTGTAAGATTCAGTCAAACAACATTTATATTACATAGTGAAGCATCAAATTTAGAACACTAGAGTAATTCAGACTTCTGTCCTAATATGGTTTTTATTCTGATTATTTGAGCAATAGACTTACTCATTTTCTAGGATTAATGGAGGTAGTTCTATGCAGTGTTTAGTTTGAATCTCACATAATTTTTCTTGGCTATCTTAATAAAAAGTAATTTAAAGTATGTATTATTTAAGCTATCACTTCTAAGAGAATTAGGATCAAGAGGATACTTGATGTCCTTTTACCCTTCACCCAGAACATACACTTTCATTTGTCTTATGCTTCCATTTCTCATCTAAGAACCCAGTGTCAGAAGCTCAGCTAAGCTGGAAAGAGAGCTGAGCTGCCAAATGTGAGAGTTGCCATTATAGCCACAAGCCAAACGTGAGTTGTGCTTTTGGTAATTTACTGTGACAATATAAGGAGGAGAAAACTCTGACTGCTCCTGTCCCATTTTCCTTCCTGGAATGGCACACTGATGGAAGGTCATCTCACTGAGGAGTCCCCAAATATCAGGCTTCTGCAGTTTTATGGCCTGGAGGGTCCAGGAAGCTGGCAGAGGGTAGGGGGAAGGGCTAGAAGTGAAAAAGCACTGAGTACTGAGAGTAGGGAGAAGTGTCTTTAAGGTATCCCCCTTCTGAAACTCCATAAGGAGGCCTTGGCAGAGGCACCTGAAGACCTCTGCTGAAGGCCTCCGAGAGACCTAGAATGAAGGCAGATGCGCCAGGAACTCAGCTATGCGAAGAGCATGGCAGGCTGGGTGGGTCAGAGTCCTTGACTAGAACCTTCCTTAGAGACAGTGCACTGACTGGCTGGGCATCAAGTATGGAGCAGTGACAGCCGTTTTCCTGTGACACCTTCCAGGTAAAGCCTGACAACTGTTTTATATGTGGGCCCAAAAAACCACACACAGGCTTACATTTTAGTTCTTCCTAATGCTGAAGAGTAACTGTTTAAATTAGTTGTTTTGTTTTTTCTGAAAATAGCAATTAAATGATTAAAGATGGTGGTCTAGGTGTAGCGTACCTGGTGACAGTTTGGCCCACCTCTTAGCCAGCTTAAATGGTTTGGATCACAGTAGTGTGTCCTGTATTAATATAATCATTGAGGGCTATTTCATCCCTAGCACTTAAAATGTAATGTTTTGAAATTATGGGACCATAACACGGAGAGTGATCAACTTCTACAGAAGAGAAGGATCAATTTTTCTTACTGAAAAATGATATAATGATCAACTTTCTTTTCAAATTTTATAGAAAGTTTGAAAATTTCTACATAGGCTGGGGTCATAAATATAGTCCGGACAACTACACGCCCCCAGCTCTACCACCAGTTTACCAAGAATACCCCAGCGGGGCCGAAATTACAGAAATGGATGATCCTAGCGTGGAAGAAGAGCAGGCTTTCCGAGCCGCGAGGGAAGCAGCTGCTCTTCCTGTTGAAGAAATGGGAGAAACTGAAGAAGATGAAGATGAGGACGATGATTCTGACCAAGAATAGTATCAGCCCAGCCTTGTGTGAGACTGGTACACATATACTGTGTGTGGACCCTTGATTTTACATATATAGTATATAGTACAGAATTACATAAAATTGGCATCTATTCATGTACAAAATGTTATTCCTTGAAAATTTCCAGTTTGGAATTTCATATGTTCAACTACTAATATGTACCTCTAGAAAGATGTTCAATGGAATTTTCAGAGGCTAAATAACACATTCCTGTTCTGTTGGCTACAGCTAATAGAATAATGTGCATTCTTAAATTTTAAAAAAAAAAGGTCTTAGGTTTAATTTCTAATATGGCAAACATGGAAAGATGCAATCCACAGGGACTTGAATATTTGTCAGCAGGTACTGGGACAAAAATTATTGATAGTCCCTCAATCAGAGCATGTATTTTTAACCAGTCTGGGAAGCTGTACACAAATACTGTGTATGTATGTGTGTGGGAGGGCTTGTTTTTTGTTTTTGCTGGGGAGAGGATTATAATTCTATCACCTGCTCAGAGACTACGAGCACTCAAAATTTTGACACTTTCGTCACTTTTTTTTTTTTTAAGATTTTATTTATTTGACAGAGAGAATGAGTACAACTAGGGGGAGAAGGCAGAGGGAGAGAAGCAGGCTTGCCGCCAAGTGGGGAGCCGGACACTGGATGCGGGCCACGATCCCAGGACCCTGGGATCATGACCTGAGCCGAAGGCAGATGTTTAACAACTGAGCCACCCAGTGTCCCTCCTTGTTACTTCTTAAAAAAATGTTCTCAATCCTGAAATCCAATCCTGCATCTGGCTCTTTGCTCTGCAGCAGCCTGTTTCTCCCTCTGCCAGCAGCTCCCCCTGCTTGTGTTCTCTCTGACAAATACATAAGTAAAACTAAAAAGAAAAAAAAGTAAAGTCTGACTCCTTTATCCTACAGAAATTGGTTTGATCTGATTAGGGAAAAATTATCTGCACAGAGATGGCTAGCTGGAATATCTAAAGACTTCAGACCACTATTTTTCTACTACTGTTTCTCTAAAACTAGTTATTATTTCCATTCATTAAAAAAGGTTTTTTTAAAGGCCTCTTGTGTCAGGCACTCTGAAACTACTATTAAAAAGTAGGCATTGCTCTTGAATCCATTCAAGGAGGGAAATATGAAAAGAGAAATAGAAAATCAGAACAGTTTGCAACTTAGCAGGTATTGTGATATAAATGTCACAGGGTACCATAGAACAGTGTTTCCCAAAGTCTGTGGCAGACCAGTTTAAAAATAAAAGTTCTCATCCAATGCCACTATTTTATGAAATAAAGTTATCACAGCAATTCTGATTTCTGTAATTATCTTGTCACGGACTGGCAATTCTCAGATCCTGATCTATCTATACCTTGAAAAAGACTGCTATCAAATACTTAGAGGGTGCATTTAATCTAGACATGAGCCTTGCAGAAAGCATTTCCAAGAGGTAGAGAACTATGGGGAGATGGGTCAGAGGCAGCATCAACTGTTTTTTGGCAAAGGACTTTAGGCTGGAAGGAGTAGAACTTTGAGGGTGGTGAGAGATGAGCCTGAAGAGGTAAGCAGGGCCCAGGTTGTGTGGAATGTCTGGACTTTATCCAGTAATGAAGCAATGAAGGCTCAACTAGGAAGTCACAAAATTTCAAAACATTTGGCCTATGTGTGGAAGACTGACAGACACAGGATCAAGACAGGGAGACCAGTTAGGAAATTATTATATTATCTAGATAAAAGGTAATGATGGCACAAAACAAGATAAAGTAGAAATCTGTAAAGTAGATCTAAAGTAGAAACGAGATAACATAGGTTACTGTCTGAGATAGAGTATTAGGAAAGATGATTTCCACAATTTTCCAATGGGCAGTATTATTCACTCTTGGGAGTGCAGCTTTTACTATTCAATGGAGTAGCTAATACTTATAAAACCTTATTCAAGTATGTTCTTTTTTCATCATGTTGCTTTTTGTTGTTGTATAATATCCATTTCCTTATCTACCCTAATTTCCTTTCAAGAAACTGCCTCTATCCCATGGCATAGTCTCATGCCAATCAGATGTGGCCTTTCTAGAATCTGAATTTTTTTTAAAAGATTTATTTATTTATTTGACAGACAGATCACAATTAGGCAGAGAGGCAGGCAGAGAGGGAGGAGAAGCAGGCTCCCTGCTGAGCAGAGAGCCCGATGTGGGGCTCGATCCCAGGACCCTGGGATCATGACCTGAGCCAAAGGCAGAGGCTTTAACCCACTGAGCCACCCAGGTGTCCTAGAATCTGAATTTTGAACAGAGACAATTTACTTGGCTCCTAACCCAATAGTTCCACTATAAATCAGACCACATTCTAGCCTCCAGAATTACCTTTGTTCCAGAACAGTTTCTTAGTTACCTGTGTATTCTCTGAGCTTCTGATGATCTTTCAATGAATTCCCTTCTGCTCAAATTGGCCAAAGTAGGATTCCTGCTTGCAACCTTACTTGACACATCCAACACGAATCTGAAAGTTTGTTTCCTACAGGATATGTGAAACATAGGTTCTAATTCACAACTGCATGGGTAAGAGTATAAATATTTAACAAAAGCAAATCCCTCTTTTTAGAACTATACCTGTTAACTATTAAGGTAATTTCTCAGTGATGAGGAGGGAATTTCATTATATACATTTTATAACAAAAGAAAGCAGAATGCTCAAATGTAAGAGCTTGGAAGTAAGACAGCCTGGGTTCATACCCTCGATTACAATCATTTCCTTGGGTGAATTATAAACTTTGCAGAGCTTCAGCTTCCTTCTAGGACTAACAGGATCTGTCTCACAGAATTGAAGAGTACACTAATTAAAAATGGAAAAATACTAGGATACCTAACAGAAGGACCCAATAAATATTACATAGGACTACTACACGAAACCAGTTTCTAACACATATGAGGATATGAGGAAACACAGAACTCATAATGCAAACAAAATAGTTTATTGAAATAGTTACTAAACAGTGAGGTACTTGAGGTATGATTTAGATGTTTTAGACATTAAATTATAAGTTGAGTAAGTTGAGTATTTAAAGAATTCATGTTCATAGCTGTATTAGGGACTTCAATATCTGAATTTGGAAAATAAAGTAAAATTCCATGATCATTGAAATGCTTAATTCTTCAAGGAATCTTCTCAGCTGTGAAGACTTGAGAAGCTTGTCTCCTGGCCTTGAAAAGGAATTTTAAAGAACTGTTAATTTTAAGAAGTCCATTATTTAGAATTTATATTAATTATCTAATATAAAAAATAAAATCTAAAAATTTTTTTGAAGATAATGAAAATTCCTTAAGAAAAATTACAACTTCAAATTTAAGAAAATTAGAAATAGACTATTTTTTTAAAGTAGACTCCTCACCCAGAGTGGAGCATGATGTGGGTCTTGAACTTTGGACCCTGAGATCAAGACCTGCATGAGATTGAGTAAGATGCTTAACTGAGCCACCGAGGCACCCCAGAAGTAAACATTTTTAAAGCCAAACCAAAAAAGAAAAAAAAAAAGAAATTAAACAAAATACCAGGTGAAGACAAAACAGAAAAAAGTAAAAAGAAAATTCTATGTTTTAAGGAATAATGAGTCAAAGTAAAAAATGATGGCTCACAGTCAGAAAGAGACATGTATAAACACAGAGGAGAGAGAGGGCTGTGAACAGAGAACCTTTAAGAAAATTATTTCCTTCATTATGGCCTTAAAATTTTCACTTTTAAAGACTTAGAGAGAGAGAGAGAGGGCGTGCACAAGAAGGGGGAAGAGGGAGGGGAACAAGCAGACTCCCCACTGAGCAGGGAGCCTGAGGAAGGGGAGGGGAGGGTGGCTGGATCCTAGGACCCTGAGATCATGATCTGAGCTAAAGGCAGATGCTTCGCTGTGGGAGGTACCCACGTGCCCCTAAAAGACTTTTAAACATTTCTTCCATTTTCACAATTTGCGTTTACAAGTCAAGACACATTATGCCAAGCTAATTTAAAACAAAGTTAAATCAAGTTGAGTACAAGGATTACATAATGGAAAACAAAAAATGCAGTGATACAATTTAACTACAACATGTCAACACATGAAAAGAATTGAGGAGAATGGCTATTAAATAGGTTTGTATCCATTACAACTGAACTGTATTAGGAGATACATTCCAGCATAAATCCTTTCACCTAAACAAGTGGTCCAAAATCTGTAACAGTTTGGAATTTTTAGATACTCAAAATATATTTATGGTAGAAATGTATTATGGTAATTATAGGACAGCTGCCAGGATGAAAATAATTTTGTGAAACCCGATTCCTCTCCTTGAGTAAGAGCTGCATGATTATTAAAATATAATTAATTAACTCCAAATATGAGGAACAAAACATAAAATGCAGTTATAAATATCTACATGTTTACGATACTTTAAAATACCAAATTTGTTCTGAAATTCCTACAATTAAAATTATAGTTATCACTTAGGAGGAAAAAGATATTTTAAAATGAGATATAAGAAAACCACCCCCCTGAAATAAAAAGTAAAGTCATTAATGTGCCCTTAGTTACAGACGCAAGTTTCTATCTGGTGATATGCAGATCAGTCAATACATCAGTAATTGCTGATTCCTATAATGTATAAAAGCACTGTTAAAAATGGCAGAATAACTATAAGACATGGTGATTAAAAAAAACAAAAAGGATAAAACAAAACCCTGAGCTTGAAAGCAATATATGAAAACAATATTAACTGATGATTTTTCGTTTTTCAAAATATACTGTCCTATCTTTCCAATAAAAAATAAAAGTGTAGGGACGCCTGGGTGGCTCAGTTGGTTAAGCAGCTGCCTTCGGCTCAGGTCATGATCCCGGCGTCCTGGGATCGAGTCCCACATCGGGCTCCTTGCTCCACGGGGAGCCTGCTTCTCCCTCTGACTCTGCCTGCCACTCTGTCTGCCTGTGCTTGCTCTCGCTCTCTCTCTCTGACTAAATAAATTAAAAAAAAAAAAATCTTAAAAAAAAAATAAAATAAAAAATAAAATTAAAAAAAAATTAAAAAAAAATTAAAAATAAAAGTGTATTGTTCACATATAAGCTTACTTAGCAAACATGAAACGATGAAACTTTGTATCCTCCCAGAAGAAGCAATATAGAGGATGCTGAATGTAGAAATGGAATGTAGAACTGAACTGGAATCCTGCCTCATGTAACTTAGCAGCTGCATGACTTTAGAACTATAACAACTTTTTGAGCTTAGGTATCCTCATTTGTAAAATGGGAATAACAGTGCCTACACTATGGGGTAGATTAGATTAGTTAATATCTGTGTAAAATGCTTAGGATGGTGCCTAATATAAAGCAAGCATTATAAAGTATTACTTTATTAAGATTACAATTATAATCACTAATCATATTGTTATTTCTTCTCTATCTGGCGGTATTATACAGTCAGGCAAGTCCTGATTCTTTTGGTTAAAGACACAGCTATCCTCCATGACTCAAAAAAAAAAAGTATAGTAGCATATTACATTTTTAGTATTCTACTAACACCAATGTCTCAGTTTCCAAAACCAGAAAGTTAACAACTAAAATGTTCAGCTAGGCTCCATGATAATATTTAATCTCACCTATGCTCTGCTGATGAACATTTATAACTTACTAAAACTAATCTCTAACAAACAAAAGCAGACTCTTAATTATAGAGAACAGACAGCTACCAGAGGGGAGGTGGGTTCAGGGATGGGTGAACTAGGTGAAGGGGATAAGAGTACACTTAACTGAGTAATGAATAGAATTGCTGAATCACTACATTGTATACCTGAAACCAATATAATATTGGATGTTAACAACACTGGAATTACAATAAAAATACAGGGACGCTTGGGTGGCTCAGTTGGTTAAGCCTGTGCCTTTGGCACAGGTCATGGATGATCTCAGGGTTCTGGGATCAAGTCCCATATTAGCCTCCTTGCTCAGCGGGGAGCCTGCTTCTCCCTCTGCTTGCCGCTCCTCTGGCTTGTGCCCTCTCTTTGACAAATAAATAAATAAAATCTTTAAAAATAAAATAAAATAAAAATATAGGGGCACCTGGGCAGCTCAGTCAGTTAAGCAACAGCCTTTCACTTGGGTCATGATCCCAGGATCCTGGGATCATGCCCTACTTGGGGCTCCCTGCCCAACAGGGAGCCTACTTTACTTCTTCCTCTCTCTCCCCTGCTTATGTGTGCACACATGCTCTCTTGAAAAAATAAAATCTTTTAAAAAATAAAATAAAAATATAAGTCTTTTTAAAAGTAATACATAAATAAATAAATAAATAAATAAATAAATAAATAAAATTACTCTTTAACTTTATGCAGCCAAAGTAATGATAGGGTGCAAAAATGAATGTGATTTTGGCATTTATGTCACAACAAAGAAACCTTTAAGATTTAATTAACTGAAGAACTTCTGAAACAATCTTTACCTTTATAGTACAAGTTATAAGGCTGAAAAGATGAACTCTAGTTCCCTCTCTCATTTCAAGTAATTTTAGTGCTTTTTCTTGTAATCCTATTACTTTTCATAAACACTCCTCTCTAATCCACTCTTTTCTTCTCAGAGGGAAACAGATCATGTGGAGTAGTCTGGTAGGGAAATTTCTTAAGATACTGAGAACTGTATTTTCTAGAATTGATATGACATTACATAACTTCAGTTTATACCAAGTGGAGGGTTTTCTATACCTAGAAATTCTTCTGAATGTACCAGTCACCACTTAACTGTAAAGGATAAAGAGGCAACTGTATGAAGTTAAATTCTAGAACTGTGTTGTTATCCAGTAACTGCAGATGTGTAAGATAGAGCCACAATAATTATTAGAATCATACTTCATAAACCATAATTATTAAGACCAATATGCATTAGGTCTCCTGGGATTGAGTTAGGCTTTCTTACCACATATGTTGTCATTTTTCATCATTTGCCTGGCATTAGCAATTACATTATATAAGATTAAACATTTTTATGAAGCCGAGTCAAGTATTTGAAAGTCATTAGGTAGCATTTGAAATTTAAAGATGTCCACTCCAGAAACTAAATGATATAAAACCAAAATAATGAAGAATGAAATACAAAGGGGTAACACTGATTTTAACTTTAATCTTTTAACTTTAATCTTAAACTTGTAAGTTCAACTTATTCAAGCTTCACATAATCAAATACGTAGATACTTACAACTTTCTCCTCTGAAGAAAGGACACCCTCTACTGCCACTATCTGGTATTGCTTATGTTTTAAATTTCCCACAAATTTCCGAAGTTGCTTGAGATTGCTAGCCTCCATATCTTGCTTTAACAGTTTCTGCATTTCTCGAGAAGGACATCCAGGATCAAATATTAGTAAACATAATGTTCGGTTTTTTCTCTCTTCAATTCCAACAACTGTGCGACTATGACCTATCAAAAAATTAAAAAACAAAAACAAAAACAGCTATATATGTGTGTGTCCTATCTATTGCTATACATATAGACATGTTACTGAACATACACATACAGTATATATATTCTCTGCAGTATGTGCACACGTGTGTTTAGAATAGAAATAGTCAGTCCCTCTAACACGTACTCTCTCTCTGAAGACACAATAGTTTTAGTTCTATTTCCTAGCCTTCAGTTTTCATTTGCTCAATTTTTCTTAAGTTTCATTACAAAAAACTCTGTGTCTACTGTCCCATATTATTTTAGTTTTTCTTTCCTAATCCCTTGACCTTTCTTATCCAAATTATCTCACAAGAAAGCATTTGAAAATTACCTACCCCAGAACAAAAACTCTCATGAATCCAAAAGGTTAATAAAAGTAAATTTATATATACTAGAATTTCAATGGAAAGGGCTTAACTTTTACAGCTTGTATTCCTAAATGATGAAACTCCCAACATTTACTTCTCCTATTTCTGTTGATTCAAATCATCCATTCAACAAAATTTATCAAGTGTCCATGTGCCAGGTACTATTCCAAGCAGTTAGCTATACAGAAGTAAATAAAACAAACATTCCTGCCTTCATGGAGTTTTCACTCTAAAAGGAAGGAATATAAACAAAGTAAATAAATAAGCATATTATTATGTTAGAAGCAAAAAAATAAAGCAGGGAAGAGAAACAGAAAATGCCAGCGGTAAGGGGTGGATAACAAGATGGAATTTCAAATAAGGTGATCAAGGAAGGCCACATTGAAGTCTTAGGTGAAGACCTAAAAAAGTAAGGGATGAACAAGACAGAAGAGCGAACCGGTTGGCCCTGAAATAATAAAATGGATAGCACCCTTCAATACCCAGGAAGGTATCAATCATAAGGACAATGTAGCTCTGAAAAACAGACTAATGTCACAATACTCTCCTCTTTCCTATTACCTCAGTCTTAAAAGAGCAAAAGTCAATTAGTTTTCCTGTAAAGGTCTAAGCTATCCTTATTATCTATGAGTTATACCAACCTTGATGCTGAAGATAGATTGGAGGTTTAGATGTACACATTACTTTTGGACTCCCTTCTCGGTCTGAAGAATAATAGTTCAATATCCATTCAAATAAACGAGGATGTGTACCCAAAGGACCAGTTGACTTATGAAAATCAACTATGTGGCACCTATAAAAAAATTAACAAAATGGACTGTTTGTAGAAGAGTTTTTAAAACTTTCACCAATGGAGTCATCAAATACAAAGAAATTTTAATTCAGAACTAATTTTATCTCAACAGTATTTTCTTAAGAAGAAAATAAATGTAAGTTCCATTATGTATCCAGAAAAATGTCATTTTAAGATGAAATAATTATTTAAATAATTTCAAAATAAGACTGATCATTGATCTAAAAGTTACATTTTCTGATACATAGAATCCCCATGAATAATAAATAAGGACCATACTTGGTTTTTAAAAGTCATCTACATGTAATGTCAGACAAACTTTCATTCTAAATTCTCTAAACCTGATGATCAATTAGAAGCTGAATTCTAATTTTAATTCCACAATAGCCATTCATATCTATCCAAAATATCCTGAGTATTTTTCCTGTTAGCTCTCACAAATTCCAATAAACAGACAAGAAAAGAATACCTACAAAGATCTCAAAAAACCCTGTATGGACTTCCATCCATACATCTATCTATCCGCTACTTGGCACTAGACTACAGTGGTATTCCTTCCACAAGAGGAAGTCAACCTGGAATAAATAAAATTATTTTAACTGGAAGCACTATTGAGAGTTTTTAGCAACTATTTTTAAAAGGTCAGGTATGAGCAAGGGGCGCCTGGGTGGCTCTGTGAATTAGCATTCTAACACTTGATTTCTGCTCAGGTCATGCTCTCAGGGTTCTGGGATCAAGCCCCATGTCAGGCTCCCTGCTGAGTAAGGAGTCTGCTTAAGATTCTCTCTCTCCCTCTGCCCTTCCCCCAACCTGTGCGTGTATGCTCTTTCTCTCTCATAAAGAAATAAAATCTTAAAAAAAAAAATAAATAAAAGCTCAGTTATAAGCAAGAGCAATTAAAAAGTTTTTCTTTCACTTTAAAGGATAGGACAGATATCCTGTCCTTCCTTGTCTCTCTTGACAAATAAAGTCTCCCAATACACTAAAATTATAATGGTTGCTATCCTTAGCCTCAGCAAGTTTAGTGTTGAGGCTAACTTTCAATTGATTACTATTGAGTTTTTTTTTTTAATTTTAATTTTTTAAAAATATTTTATTCATTTGTCAAAGAGCAAGAGAGAGAGCGAGCTGCACACAAGCAGGTGGAACAGCAGGCAGAGGGAGAAGCAGGCTCCCTGCTGAGCAAGGAGCCCAATGTGGGACTCGATCCCTAGACTGAGGGATCATTAGCTAAGCTGAAGGCAGACATCCAACCAACTGAGCCACCCAGGTGTCCCTACTACTGAGTTTTAAACACTGAAATGAACTTCTGAATAAATTTTTAAAAAAGCAGGTACCTTTCAGGTTAGAAATTGACTGTATATTAAGATTTAGAATCTGAATAGTACCCTACAAATATAACTCAGAAAGTGAAAGACAGACATTTAAACAAGTAGTAAACAAATTCAGAGCACAGTATTAAAGAGGCTTTTCTAAAAAATTAAACTGTTTTAAGCACCAACAGAAAAAGCTGGATATTACCAGGCATTTTAGACAGATATTATCCTTTCCTTAAACATTATTTGAAAACTCAGTATATGATATATAGATGTATTGTGAAAATGTGAACAGACTGGCAAAAAGAAAAGAAATAGTAAAGTTAGAACACATTAAAAGTCCTTTTGATTTAAATAATTCAAGAAGGGGCACCTGGGTGGCTCAGTGGGTTAAGCCTCTGCCTTCGGCTCAGGTCATGATCTCAGGGTTCTGGGATCGAGTCCGGCATCGGGCTCTCTACTCGGCGGGGAGCCTGCTTCCTCCTCTCTTTCTGCCTGCCTCTCTGCCTACTTATGATCTCTATCTGTCAAATAAATAAATAAAATCTCTTAAAAATAAATAAATAAATAAATAAATAAATAAATGATTCAAGAAAATTATTAAACAAGGTTTTCCTATTTGTTTTCTTTTAAAGATTTATTTTGAGAAAGAGAGCACAAGTGGAGGAAGGTGGAGGGGCAGAAGAGAGAGAGAATCTCAAGCTGAGACTCCACACTGAATAGGGAGCCCCATGTGGGGCTCAATCTCACAACTGTAAGGTCATGACCTGAGCTGAAATCCAGAGTTGGACACTTAACCAACTGAGCCACCCAAGCACCCCCAAAGTTTACCTATTTAAAAGTTAAGAAATAGTTTTAACTCTGAACCTAATCAATTAATGTGATAAAAATGATATAAAACAAATATAAAGGAAAACAGAGTCATGAAGCTTAAAGGCAAACTTTCTCTTTTTTTTTTTTAAGATTGTATTTATTTATTTGAGAGAGATTAATTAAAAGAGATCACAAGCAGGCAAAGAGGCAGGCAGAGAGAGGAGGAAGCAGGCTCCCTGCTGAGCAGAGAGCCCGATAAGGCAAACTTTCTCTTAAAAATGATAAGCATCTATCTCCATTCCCTCTTGAAAGCCCAACATCAATCATATTGAAGGAGAAAATGATTCAAACAGCCAAAGACAAAAAGAATGGAGACAGCCCAAATTGTCCTGTAGTTTTGGGAAATGAAAAGCAGAAAAGGAAACATAGAAGTGAATAGAAAAAACAGACAATTGTCTTAAAATCCCAGAGATGCTGGAAGCTCAGAGGCACTAGTTATTAGAGAGAGTAGTAATGGGGTTATATTAAAGGAATTGAAAATTTGCATAAGAAAGGCAAATTACTGCTTAACTACCCTACTCCATCAATGCAGGAGCTCCAGGCAGGAGAGTGGAGAACTCTTCTCTGAATGGCCCCGAGAAAAGATCTCTTCCTATATTAAAATTTTCGGAGTTCCCCAAACAAATAGCAAGCTTCCACCACCTAAAACTCTATAAATGGAGTCTGCTTATCTGCAAGCTCCAAGTAATCCTATAGGACCTCTGATCTTTTAGTGCTTCATCCTCACTCTACGAATGGACAACTAAGGACTTACAAAAGTTAAAAGAAAGACCTCAAAATGCAAAAGACTAAAATAAATAGATGTGAAAACAAATTAACATGGAAAAACCCCACAAAACACAGGAACAGAAAGAAAGAAAATGTTGGGAAAAAATTTTCAACCATAACAGACTATAATGCTATGAAATTACCCCTTAAAATTAAAAACATGATTGCTAAGATACAAATTTCAATAGAATAGTTGGAAGATAAAGCTGAGAAAATCTACATAGTAGAACAAAAAGCAAAGAGGGAAAAAAAAAAAAAAAACATGACCAATAAACTTAAAAAGTCAAAGGAGTTCAGTGGCCAACTACCAGAAGTTCAGAAAGAAGAACAAAGGAAATGGAGGGATCGTAATTATCATTAACCTCTGAGCTGTAACTACATTCCAGTCATAGTTCTAAGCACTGGATCATCTCAATATCACTGCAACTCTATGGAGCAGTTACTACTTACATGCTCTTTTTATCAATGGTGGGACTAGACTACAGACAAATTAAGTCATACAGCCAGCCAATATGCCGGAAAACTAGAATCAGTTGTAGGCAGCCTGACACTGAAGTCTAAGCTCTTTATGGCTACACTGAGATCTTACAACTCACAATTCTAGATTCAAAAGGAAAAACAAATGCCTAATACAATGAATCAAAGCCCCACATTCATGATTAAATTTCATAATAGCAGGACTAAGAGATGATGCAAAAAACTTTCAGAGAAAATAAATAGGTTATACAAAAAGAATGAAAATCAGATAACATCTTACCTTCTCAATAGTAACACTGATTGCTACAAGTTAACAGAGTAAAACCTTAATTTGATACGAAAATGATTTTGCATTTAGAATAATACAGCCACCCAAATGATCATTTAAGTATTAAGGACCAGGCACTTTTTTTCAGGAAGCTTATGAAAGATGTACTTAAGCAGGAGAACAATCCAAAAAAGATAGACATGGAATCCAGAAAAAAGTCCAGGCTCCACTTCAAGAAAAAAATGAAGAAATGACACATGGTTACAGCTCTGAAGGGGATTTAGGAGACCAGAGCAAAGACAAGAGAGGGCTTCAAGGAAGAAGTGTCCACGATAGGAGTGCCTCAGAATACATAAGTGGAGGTTGTGAAAAGTTTGAGACCATGATGTAGTCAAAGAGTAAAAAGGAAAAGAAAAGACAGTTCTTAACTCAAGGAAAAATTGTAAAAGCTTTTCGGGAAAGTAAATAAAATTAGCAATGAATAATATTAATACAGTCATGATGTAAACTCTGACTTAAGCAAATAAAAAGTGAGATTTAACCAAATTACAAGGACTGAGGGTGAACACAGGTGGGAAACGTGAGGGAAGTGTAACAATGTCTAAAACTAATAAACCAAAAAAAGAAAAGAAAGAAAACCCTGAAAGCACATTATTCAGAAACAGTGGAATTAACAGCTGCCTCTGAGAAATCAGACTTGCAAATAGAGAAGAACATGAGATAGGGACTGAACTGGTTTTTAGCATAAGCCTTTCAGTGCCACTTAAATTTTATTTTTTAACTATCCTTTGATAAAAGAAAAAACAACATAGAAAACTTCCCATATATGACAATAACCTTAATGTGGGTTTTCAGGTACCTACTTTACCCTTAGGGAGGTCAGGAGTGTGTATACTTCACATGCTCCGATCCAGGCCTTCGTTCCCTGTAACCTGTTATTAAGTTGAGAGGCACCCTGAGGATCAAAACCTTCCTTCCATGCATCTTCAATCATAGACTGAATTTTTGGAATGCAAGGAATTGACATACCTATAATTATACAAGCAAACACATTACATGACAGTTACTGAAGTACTATATATTACTTCATTCCATATTATATGTACAGTTGATCCTTGAACAATACAAAGGTTAGGGACACTAATTGCCTGCAGAGTCAAAAATCTGCATATAACTTTTTGCTCCCCCAAAAACTTCACTACTAATAACCTACTGTTGACGGGGAGCCTTACCAACAAATAAAAAAATGAAGAGTTGATTAACACGTATTTTATATGTTATATATATTATAAACTGTATTCTTATAATAAAACTAGAAAAAAGAAAAAGAAAAAAATTATAAGGAAAATACATTTATAATATTAGACTAAAAAAATCCATGTATATGCAGTGCACACTCATGTTCTCCAAGGGTCAACTATTTATAAGCAGACAAGTTAAAAGAATTATACTTCACATACCTTTCAGGCAATCGTCATAGGCATCATTTTGTAGTAATGATGAAAGTAGCATCTGGAAATTTCTATAACCACAACCCCAACCTTTGTCACCAAAAGATGAATGAAAGTGATCCACCCCTGTGGAAAGCCAAACGCGCCTCACATCTGTAGCAGCATTCTGATAATATCTATAAAGTGCTTCAATAATTCCTAAAATAAAGAAGAGACTTAGAAGATTTAGAAGGATAAGCTATCATCTTTTATGGCTGTCTCATATATTTCTAATATTAGTCTCTTCCTCAAGTGCCCCATCTAAATCCTGTCAATTCCATCTTCTTTATCTTTTTACTGTTATAACCTTAGTTCATGTCTTGTTACCACTATGCAAGTTTTCCTAACACTAGTGTATTACTTATACTAGCACAATGGTGCCTCGCTGTCTAAGTAACATGGTCTTAGCAACCACATTATATAATTATGTAATACATATATAATTATGTATAATTATATAATTGTATATACATAATATATAATAAAAGAAAAATTTCTTTATAATAAAATTTTTTATCCTTAGTCCCTAAACCTTTTTAGATATTTTCCAATATCTTTTGTTAAATTATAATCTATTGTTGAAAAGAAATAATAGCTTTAACTAATAGCTGCTTAATTAATATTTGTATAACTCACAAAAATAAAAATCTTTGCCACATAATAATTGAATTTCAAAGCAGTTTACAAAAAGGACATAGTATATAACAGAGCAGTATTCTTTAACCCCCTACAGATATATCAATATTATAACAACTATACATACTCTACTACATTCTACAATAATTCTAAAACATATGCACAAACAGAAATTAAAGAGTGACATAAATCAAAAACAAATAGAAACTCTAGTATTTTCTTCTTGTATACCCTAAAGAATCGTATTCCAGATCGTCTGGAATGTCCTATCCCACAGAAACCTTTTTACACAGAGACCTTTGAAGAAATATAAAGATGGCCTTCAGAAAGACTACTGGATATGAAAATACATGGCACAGGGAATTACAGATAAGTGGGGAAAGTACAGAGTCACTTTCCTTTCTTATTGCTTGAGATGTATAAGCAATAAGACCTTATTAAGTACTGTTATAAATAAGAGGAAAAATCAAATCCACACCTTCTCTTTCTCATTCTTTCTCATACATACATATGTACTAATAAATTCCAAGTGAATTAAAAGTACAAATATGAAAAGCAAAGTATAAATGTTTAAAGAAAATATAAAGAGATAGGTTTATGACCTCAAAGTTGGGGGATTTCCTTGACCAAGACAAGATATAAATAAAGACAAAGACAGAAATTTGATTATATTCAAATTTAAAACTAATTAAAGATACCATACATAAAATTTAAAGGCAAATTATAGATGTTGAAGAAGATATTCTAATTTCAGATAATCAACAAAGAATTAGTATCCTAAATACTGAAGGAACTCCTATAAATCAAGATGAAAAAGACAACCCAGTAGAGGGCAAAAAAAGAGAATAGGTTATTTACTGAAGAAACTAACTCAGGGGTGATGAGGAAAATGCACATTAGGTACTATCATTTCAAAAATGAGTGGCAAAAATTAAAAAATGTCACCATACAAAGTGTGAGTGAGAATACAATGATGCAAATTAGATTATGATCATTTTGGAAAACAATTCTGCAGTAACTTTAACAAAGTTAGAGATATACATGCTCTTTAACCTTGTATTTCCAGTTCTGGTTGCATTATAGAAAAACTCTTAAAAAAGACCTCTTGAGAAAAGGGAGTAAACTGAGGGTTGCTGGAGGGGAGGTGGATGGGGGATGGGGTAAATGGATAATGGGCGTTAAGGACTAAAAGAAAACCTGTTTATAATTTGTAAGAGTAAGAAATTGGAAACAACCTAAATGTTTGTTAACATGAAAACAGGTAAATAAGTTGTGTATAATTCTAACAAAGGATATCAGAGTCAAAATGAAGTACAGCTATAAGAATCAACATATCTGAGGAGACCAAGTAGGAACAGATGTATACCAATTACACATAGTTTAAATACATTAAGATATTACACATTTTTATGGACACCTACATATATGGTAAAAGCATTAAAATATATATGAGACTGGTAAATACCAAATTAAGGATATCGGTTCTCCATGTGGGTGAGGAGGGATTAGAATCAGAAAGGGATGCACATGGGATTTAAAATACAGATGAAAGGTTTACAGCTTTAAAACAGTAAGATTAGGAACCTCTTTGGTAGGAACAAAGCTGTTTCCATATAAATTTTTTTTACTATACTAGTGTACATTAAAAGAATACCTTAAAAAATATCAGGGAAAAGGCATTCTTTGTAAGAAGGCAGATTTGATTGTGAGTACTAGCTGGGCCAGTAAGTAGCTATGTGGTTACAGTGGGAAAGTAATTTAATCTATCTAAATCACAATTAACTAATCCAGAAAAATGTAACAGTATACAAGTGAGTGTCTGTTTTGCAAGTTAAATGATGCAGTTTATATAAAGGTCTTAGTGTCTAAAACTATACTAAAACAATATAGTAGCCACTATCTAAGTATGACTATTGAACATCTGAGATGTGACTTATCCAAATATAAATACTCTGTAAAGTGTAAAATACATATCAAATTTTGAAAAATGTACAAAGACTGCAAAATATTTCATTAATAGTTTTTAATACTGATTATATATTGAAACAATAATATTATGGACACATAGGGTTTAACATATTAAAATTAATTTTACTTCATCACTTTTCCTAATATGACTACAGGAATTAAAAAATATATATATATATATATTTGGTTAGTGTGTGTGTGTGTGTATCTTATACTTCTATCACACAGCATTGATCTCAAACATAGTAAACACTCAACATAGTAAACACTCAAACACTCAAAACTTCTAAAAGGCCCATTTTCAAATGTCAAGTAAATGAACACAATATAAAAGTAAATTATTTTTAAGTGGATTATTTAATAAAAATATAAAAGTACAAGAGTTTCAAAAAGACATTTTTAAAAAAATTATTTGAACAGTCTTACCTAAAAGTATATAAACTATGGATTATTAAAGTTAAGCAAATTCAAAAAATCAGGATTATTACTTCACTGTTATATGAAATACTAAAATAATGATTTTGATGTTTAAGTACTCACCAGAAGTTTTTGTTTTTCCATCATCAATACCAATAGCTAGCGATTCCATCATGTCAGCTTTTCTTCTGTGAAATTCAGATGGATGCATTCTTCCCCTATTGACTTCTATTTCCATATTTCGTAGTTGCTGTTGTTTGTATCCTCCAGAATTATCTAAGCCATATTGTCTCTATTGAACATAAAAATGACTTACTTTTCATGTCCCTTAACTTCAATGAGGATGGAAACTTACTACAATTTTATTTATTTGGAAATATATTTTGAAACATTCTACTTTATAGACTTTCATACAAGATTAAGATTTTTTTATTAGAGATTTTTATTAAAGATTTTTCTTAAGAGTTTTATTAAAGATAAATAACACACATACATATACACAAATCCCCCAGTTAGTAACAGCCTTTCTCTGTAAACCGCCAGGGCAAGAGATTTGCTTTCTTTGTAGTAGGAAAATAGACAATCCTGTCTTCCTACGAAAGGTACTAAAAAAGGCAGGTCAGTTCTGAACATAGCACTGATTTAAGAAAGCCTGTCACTACTTATTATTTGTTCCCAGGATAGCCTATTAAGATCCACTTAATCCACAATTCATTCAGGCAGTAATTCTACATAGTAAATTAACTTTTTTTTTTTTTTTTTTTGCACACTGATAGAGAATCTCCAATTATAACACAGCCTCCAAGGAAAACGTTTTTGAGACTAAAGAACTTGTGAAATTACTTAACAAACACACTTAAATACTGGAAACTTTTCGTATTTATAATGTTCAAAATTATTTAAGACAAAGAAAACTTAGGAAAAGCCAACTTTTTTGCCTCCTCTGAATCTTGGTGGGAAAATGTTTTGCAAACAGATGAATCACTAAGGAGAAAAACAGCCCAAGTTAGATACTCCAAATAGAGAATTACATGGTCATGTGTGACATATCTGAACAGAAAAACTCAGAAGTGAGTCTGAGAAAATTATGATATGTACAATGCACATTAGTATATTAAAGGTTTTGAAAAATCTTGCAGTATACAAACGTGTTTAACTGAATACTTTCAAACCTATTCAATCACAAACCCTTTATTTTCAAACATTATCCTATTAGCACACAGAAAAAGAGTAATTAGAAACTCGGAGCGTTATTAGCACAGGTAATAGTTCACAGAAAATTAGGACTGAAAAAATAGAAATAATCTATTAAAAATGTACATGCATTGGGGCGCCTGGGTGGCTCAGTGGGTTAAAGCCTTGCTTTTGGCTCACTGCTTCCTCCTCTCTCTGCCTGCCTCTCTGCCTACTTGTGATCTTTGTCTGTCGAATAAATAAATAAAATCTTTAAAAAAAAAAAAGTACATGCATTAAAAATATATTAGATGCTGCCAGTTTAGTTTGGCACATACCAACATCAACCCAAGATAAAATCTCAAATGTCATCAAAAATAGATTTTCCATTAAACATGGCTCTTTTTAAATCACTAAAAGAATTTAACACTCAGACAAGAGATATTAATTCTAAATTTCTCTTTTAAGTATCTATATAAACACTTAAATTCTTTGTTTCCTAATCTGCCCTATCATTTTAACATAGATAGGTTTGAATCCAGGCTTTACCATTTAATATAGCCTGAACCTGAACAAGTTACTAGCTACATAAGCACTCTGTCTCTGCTTCCTCATCTGTCATTTAGGGAGTTGCTGTGAAGATCTTAAGGTACTATATGTGAAGTGCTTATCCCAGTACATGACCAGAATGAGTAATTATAAGTGGTAGCTGTTATGAACTATAAACTGTATATGTAAAAAGAGTTGATTTGTGTATCAACAATGACGAAAATAATGGGCTGTAGTCTCGACAGCATGTTTGAAAAATAAGAACTCTACCAAACCAAAATACTACGATTGTTATTAATCTTCATACCTGCAGCTTCTGAAATTCTCCCATTTCTTGTCGTGATTCCTCAGATCTCCTCTTTCTGTCTTCTTCTTGTTGAAGCTGGTGAGCCAACTCTAGATCTCTAGAACACTGGACTCTGTCTATGCCTAATAGATATTTTTAATGTTTAGAATAAGGTAATTACTGAATTTAAATCTCACTTATTATATGTTTAACTCATATCTTTTAAATGGAGTAAATGCTATTATTTTGATATTTACTCATGACTATGATGTCATGGAAATAACCGTTTCTAGCAGAACTTGAACAGCTTCTGTAAGGGTAAAACCTCCACTTAAATCACTAATATACACTGAACAGGCAGGCTGTGACAAGCATTTTTCATTAATTGTCTCATTTGATCCTCATGACACCCTTAGGAAGTTACGTATTATCTCCTAAGGAAACTAGAACTTAGAAAAATTAAGTAATATTCTTCATTGGTGCTCCCTATTAACATAAATAAGGAAGACTAGCTTTTAAAATAAACTGGGGCAGAAAAGAAAATAATGAAGAGCATCAAAATATGTTTGCAAAGTACAGCTTAATTACAGTCTGGTCACAAACAAAGTCTGGTACAACTTTGCAACATATTGCCCTGTTTCCTCTCTACCCAGTATCCCACAGATCCATTAGTCAGTGGCTTCTGGACAGGATCTGGTACTCCCTGACTTCCAATTTGATATTTGAATTATGTATTTGAGTATTCTTTCTTTACTTTCAAATCTCCCAGTCTCTACTAGATCTTCCTATTTGGTCCCCACTTCCAACTACTGAGGATAAACAAATTACAACTGATTTTTAGCATACTACTGACACTATCTATAGTGATTTACTCAGGCCATATCTTTCAGTATTTACCCTGGGCTTACAGAATAATTTATGTGCCCATACAAAGCCTATTATAAACAAAAGAATTATCAGACATTCAGCTTCAGAGGGGTATTTTCCCACAGTAGTTAGCAGAGAATCACTGGAGAAGAGGACTATTCCATCTTTGATCCAGTGATTCCCATTTTGGGATTAGACTGAGTGAACAAGGGCTATTACTCATGAAGATCATGGACTGGTATTAGGATCATTAATACTGAATACTGAAGGCCCCTGAATTAACAGGAGATATCAATGTACCTTAAGAACAGTAGGTACCTTAAGTGCCAGTAGAACACAATTGGTTTCTCTTAGAGTCTACTTTATATTTTTTTCATTGGGATTCTGAAACTCATAGAATCTTTCCTCTTCTAAGGCACTATAAGGATTACCTTATCAATGCCACTATTCAAAAACGTAAGGGACAGAGAAAAAACTGTACAGAGTCACTTACAAAATTAATAAGCGGTTAATATAAGAAACTGGACAAAATGGAAATGAACTTGAAAAACATTTAAATCATACAGTTCGTATATTCTTTAAAAATCGTATGTGCCATATGGCAGCTTCCTGGTTCAACAACAACTTTTGCTGACCTGATGCTAAATCTAGTTATTTCTAGCTGCTGAAAGAATGGCCTCAACTTCATCAGACAGATTTCTTAAATTGTACAATTTCATTGCCTTCTGAATATTTGTGTTCTGGGAAAAACTCTGGGGACAAAACCACTAGTTTGGTTACTGCCCACAGTAGTTCATTCTATACAACTTTTCTGTGAAACAACTTCTAAAAAGAAGCTGAAGTTATATTATAATTCTTTAAAGGGACAAATTTATTTTTAACCAGTATGCTTTTTTCCCTCTTTACTACTACTCTAAAACTTAGATATAAATAGGAAGCAGAAATTAAGTCAAGAGATTCTTATTTTTAAACATATCAACATACCGTGTCCAAAGCTGCTTTCTTCCAAATGTAAGTCAACGTGTTCCTGGAGAATAGGGTAATTTGTACAGATGAGCCCACACATAGGACAGTCATACAGAGGTTGATCATGGTCTGTTTTAGAGACATAATTCAGTTGTTTTATTTTTAAAACTTTTAGATTTTTTCACCCCAAGTCAAAGATTATCCACTGTCCACTAACCTTATTAAATAAGAAATAAGTAATAAGTAAATAAGCTTTTTGTAGTTGGATTTAAAGCTATTTTCTACTTTTAGGGTCAAAATGGAAGACTGAGCAGAAGCACAAATCTCTCTTACCGCTATAATAAAAGAAAAAATTAATAACAAATATGTAGATCTGTAGTTAAAGCAAGAAAAGGAAAGTATAAAGGAAAATCGAAATGGTAAGTAGGGGCCAGTCTATGCATGAATTTTAGGGGTTAAATTATCAGCATCCTCCTTCCAAACTAAGTGGTGAGGTACAAAATTCAGCATAAAGCCTTCAGTGTAAAGCTTGGAATTGGGATCATACTGCCTAGTTGGAGCAGGAGATCAAAGAGCATTAAGCAGCATGGCAAGCAGATAGGTGTACCTTGCCCAGAACAGAAGCAGTACCTCTGCGTAGACCAAGACCTGACTGATATTGGGCACAGAAGAGGGACACTGAGCACTTACAGCCGAGCAATCCATACATGTAAGGTCTGGTCTGGAAGTAGAATATCTGAATCTGTATTCAGATAGTAGCTGAGACTGCTAGATAGCTGTTTACTTCCACAAAGTGAACGTGACTGGTCTCATTTTAGGTGGATCAGTTGACCTTAAAACTGAACTAAGTCAATTTGACATGTCTGGAGAGACACCACAGTCAAAAGACTTAAAATTAGTTGATATATCCTATGGTAGTGAAAATGGAAACCAAGCTATTGCATTATCTACTGATGTTCTTTCCAAGGTAAAATTCATTCAAACAGAAAAATTAATTCAGCACTTTGGTGAAATCAGCCAGGACACAGGTAAGTACTGTTTTGGAGATGAAGATACACTAAAGGCTTTGGAAGTGGGAGCTGTAGAGATTCTAATGGATATAATGAGAAATGTTCTTCATAGCCAAGGTACAGAAGAGGAGAAAATTGTCTAACTGAAGAAAAAGACAAGGATAAATCTCATTTCATGACAGGACAGGAACATGAACTGATTGAGAGTATGTCCCTCCTGGAATGGTTTGCTTAAAACCATCAAGTTAGGAGCTAGGGGCGCTGAAGCCTCTGCCTTCAGCTCAGGTCATGATCCCAGGGTCCTGGGATCTAGCCCTGCGTTGGGCTCTCTGCTCAGCAGGGAGCCTGCTTCCTCCTCTCTCTCTGTCTGCCTCTCTCTCTGCCTACTTGTGATCTCTGTCTGTCAAATAAATAAATAAAATTTTTAAAAAAGTTTGGAACTACACTGGAAATGATCACAGACAGGTCATAAGAAAGATCCTAGTTTGTGAAAGAATTTGGTAGAACTGAAGTACCTCATAATACCGAGTTGATTTCCATGGAATAGAATATCAAGGAAGAGATGATGATTTTTTTTACTTTGATGACTAGTAGGTAATTGACATGGTCCAGAAAATGTACCTCACCCTGCAGCAGTCAACTCAAGGAACATAGCCCTGGTAGAACCAAACAGATACCTGCCTTACAACTGGGCCATTTTCAGAACTTAACCCAAGAACACTGGCTACTGAAAACAAAACCAAAACAAAACCAGATGCAACCCTATACTTGGTTTTGTCATGGTGTCAACATTGCAGCCTATGACTACGTTCCTAAATGCTACTTTGGACTAATTTTAAAAAGAAAGGCAGTTTTTATTTTTACTTGATGACCAAATTGAGTGCTCTTATATTTTTCAAAAAATTTTTAACATTCATACATTCAAGCAAACATAATTTAAGTGTTATAAATCTTCAAAAACTAATAGAAGTGACATCCTTAAAAAAGAAAGAAATGTTAGAGTTCAAACCCTTGGGCTTATTAGCAGGCTGGACATGGCTGAAGAAAGAATCTCTGAGTGTAAGGATATGGCAAGAGATATTTCCTAAAATGAAATAGACAAAAAGATCCTCCCCAAACCTCCCCTAAACATAACAAACAAACAAAAAACAGAACAAAACAAAAAAACCCAAAACCCACAACCTACAAAAACTGTGGGAGAACTGCAAAAGGTATAACATACACAAGATGTGAACACCAGGAGAAGAATGAAAGAAACAAAAGTATTATTTAAAGCAGTAAGATCTGAGAATACCCCCAAGTTAATGTCAGACATCAAACTATGGATCTTGGAAGGTCAGAAAACACCAAGCACGGTAAATACCAAAAACTACATCTAGGCACACTATATTCAGACTTCAGAAAAATCAAAGATAAAAAATCTTGAAAGAAGACAGAGGGAAAAAAAACACCTTACCTATAGAGGAACAAAGATAAGAATTACATACAACTTCTCAGAAGTCATTCAGGTAATAGGAGAGAGGAGTGAAATATTTAAATTTTCCAGAAGAAAAACAAGACAAAACAAAACCCACCAACCTGAAATACTGTACCGTCAAAATTATCCCTCAAAGATGAAGGAAAAATGAAGAATTTCTCAGACAAAAATTGAGGGAAATTGTTGCCAGTAGACTTGCTGTGCAAGAAATGTTCAAAGAAGTTCTTCAGAATGATGGAAAATAATATTGGCCAGAAACATGGATATCCATAAAGGAAAAGATCAGGGAAGAAATAGGAGATAATAAAATAAAAACTTTTATTTTTCTCATTAATTGATATAAAAATAAGTTTATTCAAAATAAAAATATAAGCGTATTCACTTATGTGCGTGTGTGTGTATATGTGTGTGCTTATATTTACTTGAAATGAATGACAGCAATGACACAAGGGATGAGGGAGGAATTAGGAATATCTTATTATGATAAGGTCCTTGTATTCACATAGTCATACAACAGTATTCAGAAGTAGACCTGGATTAGTTGTTAATGTATACTGCAAACTCTAGGCTAAGCACTAAAAAAGTAAAAATAAGCATAACTGATATGCTAAGAAAAGCGAGTATTGAGCAAGTGAAATCTTCTGCCTATATATCAGGAGTAGAAGTCCAAATGCTTCTTGATATCATAATCGCCATGGAAAACATAATGCAGTCAAGTACCCGTCACAACACTTTACTCATAGAGAATATAGCGGAACACACAGAGAAGAGAAAGAGTAAGATCTTCCTCAGTATTCGTCACTAATCTGCCATGGCCAACGGGTCCCTTCCGGCAGCCAACACGGGGCAATTGGTCTGTACACACCTCTCTTGCACAACACAATGAAGGATCTCATCCCTTTCCAGCAGAGAACAGACCTAGCACTAAGGCTGTTCAGGTGCCATATGACACACATGCTTAAGCAAAACAAAAGAATACACACTACTGCCTGAAAAAGGGAAAGGTATTTCCATACAAAGGCTGTGAGAACTCTTGATAACGAAGTGTTCTACACCCAAGGATCATTCTTATGTGGCCAAATAGGGTCAAAAGGTTACAGGTATGAACTGTTTTCCCCCATGGAGAGAAAATGAAATCATACGAAATGCTCAATTAAGCTGCAAAAAAACAGGAAAAAGTCAAAGACAAGAAAAGAAGCAAAAAACAAGGGCAACAAATAGAAAACAATAACAAAGATGGTAGATAACATTAGTCTAACTATAGAAATAATCAGTTTTTTAAAAAGATTTTATTTATTTATTTGACACAGAGAGAGATCACAAGTAGGCAGAGAGGCAGACAGAGAGAGAGGGAAAAGCAGCCTCCCCGCTGAGCAGAGAGCCTGATGCGGGGCTCGACCCCAGGACCCTGAGACCATGACCTGAGTCGAAGGCAGAGGCTCAATCCACTGAGCCACCCAGGCACTCCAGGAATAATCACTTTAAATGTCACTGCTCTAAACATACACATTAAAAGATAGATTATCAAGGTGGAGAAAATATAAGACCTACCTATATGTCATCTTCAAAAACCTAATGAAATATATAACAAGATACACATGAGAAAAAATACAAAATTCTGATGAAAGAAATCTGAGAGATATTTCTTGTTTATGATAGGAAGATTCTATAATGCTACCATGTCTATGTTTCCCTACTTGATCTATAAGTTCCAGACAATCCCAGTAAAAAATCTCAGCAAGTTATTTTGTGGCTATCAAGTAACTGATTCTAAAATTTATACAAAGAGGCAAAAGATTCAGAATAACCAACACAATATTGAAGAAGAGCAAAGTCAAAGGACTGGCACTACCGTACTTCAAGACTTACTATAAAGTTAGAGTATCAAGACACTGTGGTATTGAAAAAAGAACAAACAGATCAATGGAACAGAACAGAGAGCCCAGAAATGGACAAATAGTCTAGTCGACTAAATCTTTGACAAAGCAAAGGCAAAACTATGGGAGGAAAGAAAATCTTATCAACAATGGAACACGTGGACATCAAAATGTAAAGAAAATGAATCTGGGCGCCTGGGTGGCTCAGTGGGTTAAGCCGCTGCCTTCGGCTCAGGTCATGATCTCAGGGTCCTGGGATTGAGTCCCACATCGGGCTCTCTGCTCAGCAGGGAGCTTGCTTCCTCCTCTCTCTCTCTGCCTGCCTCTCTGTCTACTTGTGATCTCTCTCTGTCAAATAAATAAATAAAATCTTTAAAAAAAAAAAAAAAAGAAAATGAATCTAGACTCAGACCTTATACCCTTCACAAAAAGTAACTTGAAAATGATCATGGGCCTAAACATAAAATGAGAAACCACAAAATTCCTAAGAGATAACATAGGAGAAAACTTAGATGACTTAGGATATGGCCAAGACAACGTGAAGTTACAAAATAAGTGATAAGGGGGACCTCATTAAAATAAAAAACTTCTGCTCACCAAAAGACTTTGTCAAAGTAAAGAAGAAGACAAGTCACAGAATGAGAAAAAATATTTGCAAAAGATACATGTACTAAAGATGTTATCCAAAATATACAAAGAACTCTTAAAAATCAACAATAAGAAAACCAAAACCAGATTAAAATATGGGCTGAAGACCTTCACAGACACTTTACCAAAGAAGATACACAGATGGCAATTAAGCATACAAAAAGATAAATTCATGTTATAAGAGAGCACTTCAAATTAAATTAAGATGAGATACCACAACACAAATATTAGAACGGTCACAATCTGGAATGCTGACAGTACCAAATGCTGGTGAGGATGTGAAGCAACAGGAAATCTCACTCACTGCCACTGTGAAAGAGTCTGGCAGTTTCTTACTAAAATTAAACACACTATTATTATACAATCCATTAATCACATTCCTTGGTATTTACCCAAATGAACTGAAAATCTGTCCATATAAAAACCTGCATGTGGATATTTAAAGCAGCTTTATTCCTAACACCAAAACTTGGAAACAAGCAAGATGTTTTTCATAGGTGAATGAATAAATATACTGTGGTATATCCAGACAATGTAATATTACTCAGCTCTTAAAAAAAATAAAATAAAATAACTATCAAGCCATGAAAAGACATAAAGAAAAGCTTAAATGCATATTACTAAGTAAAAGAAATCAATTTGAAAAAGCTATATACTGCATGATTCCAATGACCTTCTGAAAAAGGCAAAAATCATAGTAGTAGAAAGATCTGTGATTGCCAGGGGTTAGGGTGGGGGAGGGGTGACTAGGTGGATTTTTAGGGAAGTGAGACTATTCTGCATAACTAATATGATGGGTAGTTGTTATTACACATTTACCAAAATCTGTAGAATATACAACACCAAGAATGAATCTTAATGGAAACTACAGACTTTGGGTGATAATAATGGGCCAATGTAGATTCACTGAATATAACAAATGTATCATGTGGTACAGATATTGATTGTGGAGGAGGTTGTTAGTATATGAGGACAGTGGGTACATGGGTATTCTCTGTACTTTTTACTTAACTTTGCTATGAACCTGAAACTGCTCTAAAAAATAACATTTATTAATTTAAAAAAATGAATCTAGACACACTTTCCTTACATCTTTTAAAAAATTAACTCAAATGAATCAGACTTAAATGTAAAATTCAAAACTATAAACCTTCTAGAAGATAACACAGGAAAGATGAGCTTGGGTTTGGTGATGAGTTTTTAGATATATCAAAAGCATAATCCATGAATGAAGAAATCAAGTAAGTAGCACTTTATTAAAAGTTAAAACTTCTGCTCTGTGAAAAACACTGTTAAGAGAATGAAAAGACAAGCTCCAAACTGAGAGAAGTATCTGCAAAACACGTATCTGATAAAAAACACATATCCAAAATAAAGAAATTACTCTTAAACTCAATAATAAAGAAAAAGAGATGATTCTAAATGTACTGTATGCAAGAAAAACCGAGCCTCCAAATACATAAAATACAGCCTGATAGAGCTGAAAGGGGAAATAGACGAATATGTAATTATAATTGTGGATTTCAACAACCGCCTTTCAAAAACTGGTAGAAATGCTAGACAGGAAATCAGAAAGGATACTGAAGACCTGAATACAAACAAAATGATCTAAATGAAAAATTTAGAATACTCAATCCAACAACAGCAGAATATATCTCTCTTTCCCAAGTGTCCATGGAATATGTACCAAGACAGATCATATACAGTATCTTGGCAGATAAAACAAGTTTCAACACATTTAAAAGAACTAAAATCATAGAGTGTGTTCTCTGATCATAAGGGTGTCAAACTCAGAACCACAGAAAATCAGAGTCCAAGACAGTTCAGATGCCAATGGGCTGGTGGTAAATAAAAGAATGCCCTCTGAAAAATGGACTCTGAGTACAGTCCTCCTCAGAAAGGTTCTAAAACTACTCTCAAAGTAGTTGAATTATTTATTAACTGAATCAGAAATTCTTTTCCACAACTGTATTTTTATAATAATAGTAAATGAACAATGTTATAAACTAAATTTAAAAAACACATTTGCTGGAGGCATAATATTCCACTGTATATATATATACCATATCTTCTTTATCCATTCATCTGCTTTAGGGCATCTTAGCTCTTTCCATAGTTTGGTGACTGTGGCCATTGCTATTATGAACACTGGGGTACATATGGTCCTTTCGTTCACTACATCTGTATCTTTGGGGTAATACCTAGCAGTGCGATTGCAAGGTCATAGGTAGCTCTATTTTTAATTTCTTAAGGAATCTCCACACTGTTTTCCAAAGTGGTAACACCAACTTGCATTCCTACCAACAGTGTAAGAGAGTTCCCCTTTCTCCACACCCTCTCCAACACTTGTTGTTTACTGTCTTGTTAATTTTGGCCATTCTAACTGGTGTAAGGTGGTATCTCAGTGTGGTTTTGATTTGAATCTCCCTGATGACTAACGATGATGAACATTTTTTCATGTGTCTATTAGCCATTTGTATGTCTTCTTTGGATAAGTGTCTGTTCATATCTTCTGCCCATTTTTTGACGTGAATATCCAACTTTTGTATCAGCATGGACGGGACTGGAGGAGATTATGCTGAGTGAAATAAGTCAAGCAGAGAGAGTCAATTATATGGTTTCACTTACTTGTGGAGCATAAGGAGTAATATGAAGGACATTGGGAGAAGGAGAGAAGAGAGTTGCGGGAAATCGTATGGGGAGACAAATCATGAGAGACTGTGGGCTCTGAGAAACAAACTAAGGGTTTTGGATGGGAGGGGAATGGGGGGGTTGGGTGAGCCTGGTGGTGGGTTTTAAGGAAGCCATGTATTACATGGAGCACTGGGTGTGATGCACAAACAATGAATCTTAGAACACTGAAAAAAATAAAGTTAAAAAAAAAACACATTTGCAGTAATCTGATTTACAAACCAACATTTAGGACACCACATATTAAACTGACACTACTGTTAATTATCACATAAAGTGAGTATCTTACCTTCTGATGGAGTGTCTAAAAGATCGGCATGCTTTGTTTTCACATGATTTTCCATATCTTGACTACAATCTTCTATTCTTCCGCAGAACGGACATTCGGGAGAACTATACGTTGTTTCATAAATTGATCCTTTTATTTTAGATGGGTCACACTCTTTTTCCTTACTTTTAAGGAATTTTCTGGATTCAGTTAAGTTCTCCGAATAAAAGGTTTTATGTTCTAAAGTACCATCATTAGGCAGGCTTTGCGCTGAAATTTTTGGGTGATTAGATGCACAAGCTGAATGGACACTAGAATTAACTTCCATTCTACACTGTAAGGTATTGTCCTTCCTGTTATCTGAAGTTCTAATCTGTATTGTATTGATCCTTGCAAAGCTTCTTTCTAGTTCATTTTGCTCAAAATGAGCAGTTTCAATATGAAAACACATTTCATCGTAATTCACACCTGACAACTTGCAAAATGGACATATAACTTCATTTTCCATGTGAACAATTAGCAGGTGAGCCTTCATGTCTGGTTCTGAGGTTACTGTTTCACCACAAATATCACAAGAAAGCATAGTACATCATGTAGCTAGAAAAGAATACAATGTTATTTTAAGTTTGAAAGACTGGAGAAAAAAATGCATTCTATAAGATGATCTGAAACAAATTTTTAGGAAGTATCTATTTAAAACTGGATTATTTGAAGATACTTTCAATGTACTTAACTGTTCCTCAAATGTACAAACTTCATTATAAATCTCAATCAAAATTTCTCTACTGTATTTTGAATTTATGGTTTCAATAAAATAAAGGCAATAATAGTTCAAATTAAAATAAATAATTTTAAATATATTTCAAAAAACATGTCTGGTGTGAGGTCGAGAAGAAAATAATGTTTATAAAATTGCCCAAGTATGGTATTTAAGAGAAAACTAAAAGAAATCTTAACAATTGATCTATCTGAATACAGAAACTTAAAGGTTTTAACAATGGGGAGGGTAAATAAACACAGCTTAATAAAATAAGTTAACAGTTAAAGAGCTTTAGCTATATCAAAGTAATTTAAGTAGCATAATTATCCTCCTATATGGAGGAAACCCTCGCTCAGATAGGTCACTGAGGTCAGAAAATGGTGAGCCAAATGCTAACCCAATCAGGCTCCAAACACTGTCCTCTCAACCCAAAGAATAAAAAGAGCGTCTATGGTAGCAAAGAGCACAGATTCCAGAACCAAGAGAACTAGAATGCAATCTCACATTTCAGAATTTAGGTAAGATAGCTCATGTCTTTGAGCATCGGTCTATAAAATGAATTGTACTAAACCAGCAATCACTTTAGGGTTTTATGGACTAATAGAAATACTGGGTACGGACAAAAGCTGATTTTGTTAAGAATTTTTAAAATCAATCACAGCCACAACCTTCTTATGTTGTTCAGCTAAGGACTATTTAAAAACAAAAGGGGGGGGGGGAGAGGAAACCATTCCCATTATTTGAATAAATTTAGCTTTATAAGAACTTCCTGCATTGTCCTTATGTTTCTTATTCTCTTTTAAACAAGTGAAAATAGTTTCTGATTTTAGAAGGAAACTCTCCCAAAACACCAGTGGAAAGAACGTTGGAAAGAACGTCATATCCAGTTTCTTATCTTCCCGGGGCTAGACAGAGGGATACGCTTGAACTGCCAAATACTCTGATCAGGACAAGTGGTTGAGAGATTTAAGGAGATTGTGACAGGTGCCAGGCTGAGCAGACTGTGAGAGAAGCCGTAAGGGCCGCATGCCAAAGGCCCACTCTGCCCAAGAGTCCGCGCCAACTTCCAGGACCCGAAACCGGGTCCAGACACTGACTGGGTCATAGTGGAGGCCGGGGGAATTTGGGAAGGGATCATTAGTTCCTACCGGCCCAAAGATCCGGCCGCGGCCACACTGCCCGATTATCCTGGGCTTCCTCTTCGGGTCGGCCGCCGACACCGTCTCGCTCTCCCGCAGAGAGACTTTCAACGTCGATTACCTTTCCCGGCCCGGCAGACTAGGACGCACAGGCCCTCTCTACACCCTGAGAGTCACAGTTAACCAAGAAACAAACCAGCGCCTCCAAAATACTTTCACTTCCATCCTCACATTCAAAAAACGCTTTTCCTCGGTACCCCCGGAAGGAAAAGGCGCCCAGCATGCACTGCTCCACGCTAGTCTGTGTTGTGGTGTTTTCTGGGAGTCGTAGTCTTTTTTGCATCATCGGTTCCCGGTGCTGACTCCTAATTTACTAGGAGACACACAAGGCTCTGAGAATTTTCAGAATGAATTCCTACGACGGGAGCTAAGACATTACACGAGTGCACAATACCCTAGGGCCCAACTGCCACGGTATGTCAAGACAGGGGCCAAATCATGTAGACTCTTATAGAGAACTATTGGAATATTTAAACAAGAGAGTGGCATAATTTGATAATGTACGGTATATTTGGGGTTTTGTGGTTCATCAAGGCAGACAACATGTACATCTATATTCTCTGCCTCTCAAAATCTACTAAAATGACCAAATAAAACTAATAAAAATAAATGCTAATGAGATTTTAATAACATTTGAAAGCTAGAAAAAGAATGGATGAGTAGTAACTAACTTGGCTAAGAGAAGTCAACAAAAATAAATCAGTTTATACATCAGAATTCTGGAAATGTTCAAAAATTAAAGACCATATGCTTCTAAAAAACATACAAAAATTGGGCCTGAAAAGAGGAACACTTTGCGTAAAACTCTCATTAAGGAGCAGTTAGCTCCCTACCTCCAGATTTCCTCATTACCAGCTTGCCAAGTGACTGATCTTTCCTTCCAAGACAGAAGACTATAGGTTTGGCTTCATAAAGAAAATTAATCAGAAAGACTATTAAGTCAGAAATGCACAGCTTAGAGTTGTGGAGAGGGAGAGTCAAGGTGTTGGAATATAAGTGTAGAATAGTGCAAACTAAATACTGAATTATGAGGCTAACCACACCCCCCCCATCACATTCTGATGTCAGGAGATTAGAAAATTCCTCTCCAGGGCAAATTATTGGTCAGAGAGAAAAGACCTACAGATAAAGACTTTTAGAAAGTCTTCCAATGAAGACTCCATCAAGATCTCAACAGCTGGCAAGTAAACAGCAGATACACAAGTTTACAATAGTTTTCTTTAGTGTCTCAGTCTTAAATATGAATAGATACTCAAGGATCACTGGGCATTAGAGTATGGCTGTGGCAAGAAAGATGAAAGCCAAAATGATCAAAAAGGAAAAACACTCTAAAGAATCAGAGACTGTGAATGGAGGAGAAAAAAATACTTAGAGGAAACTACAAGATCTCCAGAGAGACATTAGAAAAAAGATTTAATTCCTGAATCAAAAATAAGAAATAGCTCTTGGGATTAAAAATACAATAGCAAAATTTTAAAAAAACACAACATCAGAATCTATCAATCTATCTAATCCAGAGCTGGAATATAACCTAAGAAATTTCTCAGAAATCAAAAAGAACAAGAGATAAAAAACAGGATCTTCCTCAGGGCAGGAATCACGTATTATTTATCTTCTATATTCTAGAAGACAGTCTCTTTTCAGTGCTGTTTGTTGAACTCCAAGATGGATTACAAAGCTTATGTGTGTATAATCATTTAGAATTCCTTATTTGGAGTTATTTATTTCTTATATCAATGACTACCTTTTTGTTAGAAATCCACAGATGTTATAGAATCCAAATTTTAAATAAATGGCAAATTCCAAAGCTTGAAATGAATGTGCAGGACATACAGGAAGAGGTTAATGCAGCTGAAGAAGAGCCTCTGTAAAGATCCACGAGGTTGGAATTTTTTTTTTTTAAGATTTTATTTATTTATTTGACAGACAGAGATCACAAGTAGGCAGAGAGGCAGGCAGAGAAAGAGAAGGAAGCATGCTCCCTGCTGAGCAGAGAGCCCAATGCGGGGCTCGATCCCAGGACCCTGGAATCATGACCTGAGCAGAAGGCAGAGGCTTTAACCCACTGAGCCACCCAGGCGCCCCACGAGGTTGGAATTTTTCCGTTGTGTATGCTATAGCAGCTCTAATATCTAAAACAGTGTCTCGCACAGATCAGGCCTTCCATCAATACTATCTTGTAGGATGAATGAATGAATGAATAAACAAACTAAACCAACGAATGAGTGAATGAATGAGAGCTCGCACAGAGGACTAGGGCAGTCTAACACACCGCAAGCACCGCGTCCGCGGCGCAGGTTTAAAATTCCGGAGGCAGTGCAGGAGCCGGCTCCTCCTCCTTCGGTGGGTGGAGCTGCAACGCTCGCTGCTCTCCGCCCCTCTACCGGCGGGTGCAGCTGCCGCCGCCACCACTGCGGTCGCCGCATGCAAGGGCTTCTGGGAGCCGAGCCTCGGGGTCTCGGGGAAGGGGCGCAGGTAGCCGCCATCTTGAGCTGCGAACCTTGTCGCTACGTTCAACGCTAGGGGCGGAGTGGCGACCCTCCTGTTACCTGCAGCGGACGCAGCAACCGGGAACTGGGAAGTTAAGGCATCGGGTACTGTCACATTAATGGGTAAGTGGGAGTGACACAGGCCAGTTCGGGTGAACCTCGGGCTTGGTCCCTTTGGGAGTTACTGGTACCGGGGGCCACTATTTTTATTTACCCCTTCTCTGCGAAAGCTTGAGGACCAGGCCATGCTGCCGGGTTTTTTCCCCTCAGGTTCCCGAGGGAGACCGCGGTGGCGGGGGCGTGGCAGCCGGACCTATTCCTTACTGACGCGAAGGTGCGGGGAATACAGATCCTCGCAGGCAGCCAGGCTGGCCTTCGGAGGGATCCTTAAACGGCCGAGCTCATCCTCCTGCGGTTCGGCTTCTCCGTGCCTTGGTAGTTCCTGTTCCCGGTACACGGGCTTGTCAGTCGTTGCCCTTCACACCTGGGTCTCGGCGTCTGTGTGAGCCCAGCAGCAGCGTATTAGTTCCAGTTTCCAGAATACGGCAGGGGTGGCTCTGGGGCTGGGGGCGGGGAGGGCTACTTGTGGCACCGTCGCGGTCGCCCGCTGCCCTCCTCCACCTGGATGCAGGTGCCTCGGAGGGCTGAGTGGACGTCGGCAGGGGTGGGTTAATAACCTGCCAGCTCCCTTCCAAGATGAAAATTAAGTGTTTCCGCGGTAATGCATAAGAGATAAAGGATTCGAAAGCTGTGAAGCGGGATAGTGATACTTCAAAAATAGACGACATCAGCATTCACTCTTTGGCTTTTAAAACATTTTTAAAAAACAAACCTCTGACTTGATGTCTCTTAATCACAACACTTAGGACTCATATTCTGTAAGAGAGCGACTTTCTTCCTTGGTAAGAAACAGCTCTATCCTTTCTGTCTTTAAGTCCTAAGGGCGGGCTCAGCACACTTACCCTTTTGTACCTGTTATGATGTTACTAATAGGCACCCAAACCGGAGAAATGGAGACTTCCGGGCACAAGAAATTCCGTTAAGGTACTAGAAAAAGTTAAAATTCCAGTTAGTCTCCCAGCCTCAAAACAGTTTTCCAAAGAGCTGGGTGAAAATTAAGCTTATGACTGAAAACAAGCAAACAAACAACCCAACCCTCTGTTGGGGATTCAGAGCATCTGAATAGTATTTCTTATATTTAAAATAACTTGTATGAGATGGCAACCTTTGAAATATAGCCTTTAAAGTTATTTTCCAGAAAAGGGAACAATCCTGTTGGGTCAGGCACCTTTAGAGATGATTTTTCTTGGTCTTTATGTCCGCTTTAAGACAATTGCAGTGAGGATTGCAGGTGTTATTAAATAAAAAGTTAGAATGACATCAGAAAAAGGAACAAATGATATATGAGCTGTTCAGAGTGGATTTTATTTGGTTAACATATTTATGTAAAGGTTTTAGTGTGGTCACTTGAATTAAAGGTTTTAGAAGAAGTATCCAGTGTGTAGGTTGTGGAGGCACAGGTAATTGAATCAGATATGGGGGGAAGGTATTAGAACTTGTTTCTTTACCTTTTAAAACTATTCCTTTCTAAAAATTTTCTAATTAATTAATTGTTACTTTGTTCAGTTAGCCAGATTACAGTGCATCACTAGTTTTTATGGTAGTGTTCAATGATTCATTAGTTACATGTAACACCCAGTGCTCATCACAACACATGCCCTCCTTTAATTTTATAATGGGTTAGATTATTATGTTAGTAATACTTACATATAAATAAACATTGAGGATGAATGCAGAAATAAATTTTGCACATGTGAGGATGTGTGATCACAAATGGTTAGAGAGGGGCACCTGGGAGGCTCAGTTGTTAAGCATCTGCCTTTGGCTTGGGTCATGATCCAGGGTGGTGGGATGGAGCCCCGCATCTGGCTCCCTGCTTGTCAGGAAGCCTCCTTCTCCTTCTCCCACTCCCCCTGCTTGTGTTCCCTCTCTCTCCTCTGTCAAATAAGTGAATAAAATCTTTTAAAAACGGTTACAGGCCAATGGCCTCGAAAAGCCTAATGTAAGTGGTAAGTATTAAGAGGTTTATTACTGTGAACATTTCATTTTGCTAGAATATTTTATACTTATTGAGCATAATTCAACAACTAATGTTGAAGCCCAGTTTGCTCTGCAGTGAACTCATCTCTGTTATTCCCTTCCTAGAGCCTAAGTTGTTATTAATGAGACAGTTTTTTTATATGAAATACTTAGGGAATAATGCTGAACATTGTTATTAATAAAGTTAGATTAAGCTATTTCTTTTTTTTTTAAGATTAAGCTATTTCTAATGGTAAGTATTTGTAGGTCTACCCAGTATTGTTGATCAGTTCATTGAATACTTTAAGGATATTATAAATATTATAAATTATAAATATTATAATTATAATAAATATTATAAATAAGTATATTTTAAATATATAAATATAATAAATAAGTATACTATAAGTATACTTAAATTGCTAGAATGTACATGTGTTAGGTTCAAAGGCACAAAGTACTTTTTAAATCATTCTGAAGGGTTCAGCCTATTCCATTCTACTTTTAGCTCTACCACTAATGAAATTTCTCTCCCTATCTTTACCAGTGACCTAATTATCCAGTCTTGTGCCTCATGTGGTACTTGGCTTATTGTAGGCACTTATATTTGCTGGATGAATCAGTGAATGAATAAATGGAGTGGCTTATTTTTAGTGCTACTACAAATGAAATACTCCTTGTCTTTTGAATTCCTTTCTCTTTCATGACTCTTACTTCTGATTAGCTGACCTACTTCTTTTTGGTTTCTGTTGCTCTTTCCTTTTCCCACTCAAATGTAAACAAACATTCTAGAAATTTCTCCCCTAGCTCAGTTAGGACTCTTCCTGAGTTTTGACACATACTTTCTTTTTTAAGACTTTATTTTATTTGACAGAGAGAGCATTGGCAAGGGGAGTTGCAGGCAGAGGAAGAGGAAGAAGCAGGCTACTCGCTGAGCAGGGAGCCTGACATGGGGCTTCATCCCAGGACCCTGGGATCATGATCCTAGCCAAAAGCTTAACCGACTGAGCCACTCCTTGTCCCATACTTTTAACCATCTATAGGTCTTAAAGTCCTGTGTGTTCCCCATAAGTATAATAAGTTTAAAATGAAAGGTACTATACATCTATTAGAATGGCTACAATTACCAACAAAATCTGACAGTGCCAAGTGTTGGCAGAGCATAGAACAACAGGAAGTCTTATACATTGCTGATGGAATACTTTGCATTTTGGCAGCTTCTTATAAAATGTGAAGCATACACTTGCCATATTATCCATCAGTCCTAATTCTAGATATTTATCCAAGACAAATGAAAACTTATATTTACACAAAAACCTGTGCATGAATATTTATACAGGCTTATTCATAACTGCACTAAGCTAGAGGCAACCTAAATGTCCTTCAACTAATGAATGGACAAACTGGCATATCTATGCAATAGAATACTACTCAACAATAAGAAGGAATAAATTACCAATGCATGCCAACAGTATGGATCTCACAAATAACACTATGCTAAATAAAAGTAGCCAGTTTAAGACTATATACTGTTATTATTTCATTTATGTGAAATTCAGGAAAGGTCAGAACTATGAAGGTATAGAACCAATCAGTGGTTACCAGGTATTAAGAATGGGAGAGGGGTTAATAGGAGCAGCATGACCACATTTTTTAGGGGTCATGGAGTAGTGTCTTGATTGTGAAAGTTTTATGCCTGTGCATTTGTCACATTCATAGAACTTTGTATCAAAAGAGTGATTTTTTTCTTTCTTTGCTATATATAATTTAAATATAAATTGAAAAAAGGGACTCCTGGGTGGCTCAGTCAGTTAAGCGGCTGCCTTCCTGGCTCAGGTCAAGATCCCAGGGTCCTGCGATAAAGTCCTGCATCCGGCTCCTTGCTCAGGGAGGAGCCTGCTTCAATCTCTGCCTGTCGCTCTCTCTGACAAATAAAAAAAGTCTTTAAAAATTTTAAAAATAAAACAACTCATTGTTTTCATCTCAAAAACAAGGAGGCAACCAAACAAAACCATCACTTTGATACTCCATCTTTATTCCTTGTCTTGACTTATTTTGTTACTGTACTGAAATAGATCAAGCTATATTGGAGTCATCCTAAACTCCTTTTTTTTCTTTTCTTTCTTTTTTTTTTTTTAGATTATTTATTTATTTATTTATTTCACACACACACACACACACACACACACGCACAGAGAACACAAGCAGGGGGAGTAGGAGAGGGAGAAGCATACTTCCAGCTGAGCAAGGGAGCCTGATGTTGGCCTTGATCCCTGGGATCACTACCTGAGCCGAAGGCAGAAGCTTAATTGAGCCACCCAGGAGCCCTAAACTCTTTTTTCTTCTTTACCACATTTTCCTTACATTTATTTGGTCTCTAATTCTTATTAAATCAATTTCTACAATATTTCTGAAATCAACCAGTCTTCCATATTTCCAGTGTAGCTGCTAATTTAGTTCAGATCTTCATCAAAGTTCAAGACAATCTTCTCTTTAATTTTTTCAGTTGTTACTTAGGATCATGTCCAAATTTCTCAACCTCGTGCACGAACCATGTGTTCTTAGTTACCTTTCTAGCTTTATCTCCTGTGTTTTCTCCCACAAATCTTGTTTAGGCACACTTAGTCTCTTACTGCTTTGTATTTGTGCCAGTCTTCTGCAAGAACTCTTTGCCTTGACATACAGTCCTCTGCTTGAGATACTTATTCCTTCCCGATTTTTCCTTTTCATTCTCTCCCCTGACAAATTCTTGCTCTTTTAAGATAACTTTCAGAACTCCCTAAAGCACAGTTAGTTGCTATGTCTTCTTTGCTCTCACAGGATTTAATGCATATGTTTTAGTGTACTTTACTACTTACAGTATAATTTACCAGTTCATTAGTCTATCTTCAACATCAGAGATGGCAGATAAATGCCAGCCTTTCCTTTTCTGCTTTTTACTTCATAAGTGTTAATTGATCACAACACTCTCTGATTTCTGAAAGTAAAATTATATTATTTTAAATGTAAAGTGTTATATAAAATATTGTAAATATACTTGTAAGAATATGTTTACATAAATGTTAATGCGTTCAAATACATTTATAATAAAACTACTTAAAAATAAAGTATACAAATATTTCAGTATTTTTTTTTTTAAGATTTTATTTATTTATTTGATAGATAGAGATCACAAGTAGTCAGGGAGGCAGGCAGGGAGAGAGGAGGAAGCAGGCTTCCCGCAGAGCAGAGAGCCTGATGCGGGGCTCGATCCCAGGACCCTGAGACCATGACCTGAGCCGAAGGCAGGTCATGAGCCACTGAGCCACCCAGGTGCCCCAGTATTTCAGTATTTTTTTTAAAAAGATTTTATTTATTTATTTGAGAGAGAGACAGTGAGAGAGAACATGCGCAAGGAGAAGGCCAGAGGGAGAAGCAGACTTCCCATGGAGCTGGGAGCCCGATGTGGGACTCGATCCCGGGACTCCAGGATCATGACCTGAGCTGAAGGCAGTCGTCCAACCAACTGAGCCACCCAGGCGCCCAGTATTTCAGTATTTAAAAAGAAGTAATTATACCCTTGTATTGCAAATTAGTATTGCAGTCATGACTGAAGTCATGAGCCATGCAACCTTAGTTCCGAAGACAGCACCTTAAGTAAATGAAAGAAGCCAGACCCCCCAAAATATTTGAGGGATGCTTATTGAAGCCTAATAATATATTCCATTGAAAGTAGAGATACTTCACTCACTCTGGCTATCTTTTGATCTTGCCAAGAGCTGTAATTTTAAAGTTTTTTACCCAACTACTTTATGATTGATTATATCCTGGCAGACAGTGATTTTAAGATGCATCCCTCTTCCGAAAGGTTAAAATTCCAGGCATTGGGGAGTGCATCTTAAAATCAGTGAAATTAGGATAATGACTTTATCTGTGTTTAGACCAAAATCTGTTATTTGTTTGATAATTTAGTCCAAAAATTTTGGTTACTTTGCTCCAATATTGATGTGGGAATGAGGGAATGTATTCTTTGTACGTAATTTTCAGAATTAATTTTGTCAATCTGTTTAAGCAGTAAGCATGAACTTAGTTTACCTAGTAAACATCACATGTTGTTTTGAGAATTATCAGTATATGTTTTCTTCTCTCCTAACCTCAAGATGCAATGGCTAGTCCAGGGAAAGATAACTATAGAATGAAAAGTTACAAGAATAAAGCCCTAAATCCCCAAGAAATGCGTAGACGAAGAGAAGAAGAAGGAATACAGCTTCGAAAACAAAAAAGGGAAGAGCAGGTGGGTGTTTTAAAATATTTAAATCTATTTAACACAGACACATTATATAGCTTTTAGAAGTTACATTATCATTGCTTATTTTTAGATAATTTAAAATGATAAAGTATTTTTAGGAAATTGAATATCAATCTGTTCTTTATTAGACTCCAGGAATACTTCATGAATCAGAATTGTGTGCTGTTTTTAATCACTGAGAGGAACAACTTTTCTGTTTTATTGATAAGCCTTTTATCTTAATCATATTTTATCCCAGTGTTAAGAAATTTTTACTCTTAAGCCTATTTAGATCACTTCCATTTGTCACTTCCAGATTTGCCCACTACCCCCCCAAAAAACCACAATATTTATTTGTTGCTTTGTGGGTTTTCATAGTTCTTGCTCCTAAGTTAATTACAGTCCTCTACCTATGCTACTCATACTTTTCCTTCTATAGTTCAGCCAGCTAGCTCTCTTAGCCTTCTCTGTTTTGAACTTTGTGTATGTGACATAAGGAATAGAAAAATCCTTTAAAAGAATATATCTCAACATTTTTCATTCCAAGATACACTTAAATTTAGAAGTGTTTATATTAAGAGGGTATAGTCCTCACATGTGTGAATTAAAAACTAATGTGTAGAAAGTATAGCAATGATGAAAGTAGAGAAAGGCCTGTTTTAGAAATATGATTTGTCATCTTCCTATCTATAGTATCTAGCATACTCCCTACTTTATTACATTAAGGACTCAAAAAAATCTGTTGGATGAATGATTAGAAGGAAATGTATACTATTTGAAGAAGAGCAGTATTTCTTTAGCTATCAGAAAGAATATACCAGATTTTTTTTTCTTACCTATTTTGATATAGAAAATGTATCCATAAATTCCCCTCAGTGATGTTACTCTGCTTCACTCCTCCTCTCTCTCTCTCTTCTTTAAAATTTTTATTCATTCCCAAAATAAAAAGGATAGGGCCATATTTCCTCAGAGTTGTTCTCTGCTCCTTATTAATCTGTAATTTGTTTGTTAATATACCACAATATTTCTCCCATATAACTAATTTGGTTTTTTATTAAGATTTTCTTGGAAAAATTCTTAGATATCGCATATATCACTGGGAGCATATGTACTTTTTCAAATTCTATTAAAAGTAAATGTGTACTCTACTTATGGGAGGCCATTGGTAAAAGACCTGAGAATAAGAATTGACCCAAAATGGTCTGCTCGTAAGAGCTAACCAAGTCAGGAGAGTTTAACTTCTCAAAGATAATTTAGATCTTCATGGTATAGTGATTGAGAAATAGTAAATATGTAGAATTTTAAATCGTTTTGTTTTGTTCACATAAATGAAAAATATAATTCTATGGGAATTCAGTGTTTTATGGAAAGCCCAAAGTATAAAGTTATTTCTCTTTATTACAGTTGTTCAAACGCAGAAATGTCTCTTTGCCCAGAAACGATGAGTCTATGCTAGAAAGTCCTATCCAGGATCCAGATATCAGTTCCACTGTCCCCATTCCAGAGGTAGATTTTACAAAAATATATTTCAAATTATACTTCAACAGTATTTCATACAACAGTTATTCATGCAAAATATTAAGTGTTGTTATATTTTCTGTTTTTAGGAAGAAGTTATCACCACAGATATGGTTCAGATGATTTTTTCTAACAATGCTGATCAACAGCTAACAGCAACACAGAAATTTAGAAAGCTGCTTTCCAAAGGCAAGAATTATTTTCAAGTATGCTTATTTGATATTAAAAGGTTCTGAGAGTTTTATTTATTAGATATTTTTTATTTTAAGACATCATCATCTTCAGTAAGACAGTAGGTCTTAATTTTTCTTGAAAATATACTTGTAAGGAATATCTATTTTTTTTTTTAAAGATTTTATTTATTTGACAGAGATCACAAGTAGGCAGAGAAGCAGGCAGAGAGAGAGGAGGACGCAGGCTCCCTGCGGAGCAGAGAGCCCGATGTGGGGCTCGATCCCAGGACCCTGGGATCATGACCCGAGCCGAAGGCAGAGGCTTTAACCCGCTGAGCCACCCAGGCGCCCCAATATCTATTTTTTTATAAAGTGTATTTATTTATTTTAAGTAGACTCCATGCCCAATGTGGGGCTTGAACTCACAACCCCGAGATCTAGTCACTTGTTCTACTGACTGAGCCATACAGGGAACCCTAAAGGAGGTCTTTTTTATCCTTTTTGTTAGATAAATATGGAACACTAACAGAATATCCTAGGGAACCACAAGAGCATACTTTTTGTTGAAGCCAAGGGAGAAGGAAGAGTTGTTGATACTTAGGTTGTCAGTAGCTGAAATATCTTGGTTTTAATTTTGCATATTTTTGTTTTAAAATTTCTTTTTTATTTTTTATTAATTTTTTATTTTTTATAAACATATATTTTTATCCCCAGGGGTACAGGTCTGTGAATCACCAGGTTTACACACTTCACAGCACTCACCCAAGCACATACCCTCCCCAATGTCCATAATCCCACCCCCTTCTCCCAAACCCCCTCCCTGTTTTAAAATTTCTTAGAGATTTTATGACTCTCAAAAGCCCTCTGCATTTCATGAAAATATATGAAGAATCCTACATAGTCCAGTAGGTTTTCTGTGAATAATGAATGATACCTTCACAGAACAGAATATCATTTAGTTGAGAAGTATTAGATAATGGTTGATAGGGAAGGAGACATCTCTGGAAAATGAGGTATTCTTATACAGGATTAGGGGGAAGATTATCTATCAGTTGGTGTTTTGAGTATTAGACTGAAATACTCCATGTTGTGAAGATGACCTTCTAAATATCCTTCAACTTAAAGTACTAAATATTTGTGTAGACAGTATTTAAAATTTTTTTTTTACTGTGATTAATGAAAAAGAACTTTCTTTCCAATAAGGACTGCATTTTTGAGAATATTTGTTTACTTCAGTTAAACTCACCTGAGGTTTCACTTGGTCAGTGAAACCTAGGAAAGATTTATTTTGTGCATCCTGTTAATTGACACAGGGACCAGGTTATTATCTTTCTGTGCCTATAAATAACTTAATTCTTTTTAAATTTTTAGAACCTAATCCACCAATTGATCAGGTTATACAGAAACCAGGAGTTGTACAGAGATTTGTGAAATTTCTTGAAAGAAATGAAAATTGTACTTTACAGGTGAGTTCTAAAGTTTTCTTTCTTAATCTCTTTCCACAAATAACGTGATTAAAGTTTCTAGTGAACTTCTACAATACTAAATATATTGTAAACATTCAGGAAATACTTGGCAATTAAAGGAAAAGGTAGTGCCATTCGTCTTCCCGTAGTCATGTTTGCAATGCTAGTTTTTTGTAGGAACTGCTTCATTAAAACAATTTTGAGAAAACTATATAAAATCATTCATAATGTTCATAAAAATTTTGTAGTTGTCAACTTTTAGTAAATTTTTCATTTTAGAAAACCTCAAATTAAAATGTTAATGGGTAAATTTTTTTTGGCTCTTAGCTAATAAGGGTTGTAACTTTTTAGTATAAACTCTTTTACCTTTTAAAACATATTTATCTGATTAGCTTTTTAAAAAAAAAAACAACAGTAAAATCAACTAAAATGTGACCAAAGTTAGGTTTGTCCAAATGAGCATTGCTTCTCAGCTATACTGTAATGGCCCTTGTAAGATGTCTTCCAAATAATTGGCTGCTAATAGTAAATTACTGAATTTTGCAAATATTTTACTGTTTTTTTTTTTTAAAGAAAGATTGCTTTTCCTGATTTCATTGCTATGTATATTCTTAAGTAGGAATACAATGTGGAATTTTATCTATCAGGAATTGCACAGGAGCTGCACCTAGTTTACCAGTGCTATTGTCAGTAATGGAAGATTGTTACTAGTATTTGAGTAATAGTTGTTGAAATTACAACTTAGAATAGTGTTCCACATATTTGAGTAATTTGGGAAAGCTCCTCACACTTTAGATAAGAAGCAAAGAAATGTGTTACACACATGAATATTACTTATCATGATTTTTATGCTGAAAAATTTTGAGAGTGTTTACGATAAGGATGTCTGAGGAAAAAGCCACTTTGTGCTATATATAGTAATACTGTCCATTATTTTTCAAGGTCTTTAGGTATAATCTGTAAGGACTATAGGTCATGATTTTTAGTCCATTTGCTTTCTATTTAAGCCTCAAGTCCAGAGTAAAACCCAAGCCTCCTGATACTTAATTATTTGGCTTTTTAGTTATAAATGAATGAAAGAGGAAATGAGTAAATACAAATAAATAAAATTGAGTGATAGTTTTAGCCATATATTGTGTGTAAGGCATTATATTACAAAATTAAAATATTGTTTTTACTTTTTATAAATTTTATTTTTAATATATTTTTATATTTTTATTTAAAATATTGTATTTATTTATTAAAATAACAAAATTAAAATAATAAAATTTTATTTTATTAATCATAGTGCTATGTACCTTTCATGTGAAAAGTTGTCTGTGTCAAATATTTTTGAAGTTATGGTCACTCTTTAGTTTGCCTGTGGATTTATAGATCATTTTCAGTACTTTGCTAGTTTATTGTTTGGGAGCCATGGGTTGAATTTTCTATTTCTTGTGTTACAAATCCATCACATTTAAGTATATTCAGATTTAAGTGGAATTGATATGAATGACTTTTCAGAGGTTCTACTGCTTACAGGAATACAAGTCCTGCCTGTGGCTTTGCTAATAGTGAATTCTTTGAACAAATCATCTAAGTCTCTGGACTTCTAATTAATTTCTTAAATGAGGTTGGAACTAGGTGATCCATCCCTAGGGAATCAAAAGTACCTTTTAAGATTCTAAGTTCCATAAATGCACTGTTGCTTTTATTTTTTTTTAATATTAATTTATTTATTTTCAGCCTAACAGTATTCATTATTTTTTCACCACACCCAGTGCTCCATGCAATCCGTGCCCTCCTTAATACCCACCACCCGGTACCCCAACCTCCCACCGCACTGCCACTTCAAACCCCTCAGATTGTTTTTCAGAGTCCATAGTCTCTCATGATTCACCTCCCCTTCCAATTTACCCCAACTCCCTTCACCTCTCTAACTCCCCATGTCTTCCATGCTATTTGTTATGCTCCACAAATAAGTGAAACCATATGGTAATTGACTCTCTCTGCTTGACTGATTTCACTCAGCATAATCTCTTCCAGTCCCGTCCATGTTGCTACAAAAGTTGGGTATTCATGCTTTCTGATGGAGGCATAATACTCCATAGTGTATATGGACCACATCTTCCTTATCCATTCGTCCGTTGAAGGGCATCTTGGTTCTTTCCATAGTCTGGCGACCATGGCCATTGCTGCTATAAACATTGGGGTGCAGATGGCCCTTCTTTTCACGTTCTTTTAAGTAGTGTCTCATTAGTTTTAAACTGCTTGCTTTAGGACACTTGGCTCTCTAAATAGTAAGCATTAGGAGTTCTGTGAAATACAACTTCAGATGTGTTCATTTATTGTTCATGATTTTGAAAATTTTCATTACAGTCTCTTTCATTTTTACAGATTGAGTCCTGTTTTTAAAGCCAAGGGTTTTTATTTATGAAATCTGATTAATCTTATTAATCATAAATCAGTCTTTAAAGGCTTGTCCAGCTAACCCTTTACTCCCTCTCTTCTTCCCTTTTTTTCTGACATTTCTTTGGTGCTTTCATTTATTCTACCTTTGTTTTTCCTTAGTTTGAAGCTGCATGGGCATTAACTAATATAGCATCTGGAACTTTTCTGCATACCAAGGTAGTGATTGAAACTGGGGCTGTTCCAATTTTTATCAAACTTCTTAATTCAGAGCATGAAGATGTGCAAGAGCAGGTATGTTTCTAATCTGAATGGTTATATTTACTAGATTTTTATGTTCTCTTGAGAGTTGCATGTGCATTGCGTTTGTTAAAATACAGTAATTCCTCTTCAGTGTCAAATTAGAAGGAAGCCAGAATGCACTGTCTCAGGCATAATCCTGGGTTCTCTGTAGGTGTGATGTCAGGTATCAGAAATTACTATTCCCATGTATAAAAAAGCATACTGAGACTCAGAAAAGTTAGTAATCTACCTAGTCACAGTGGATGGCTAAACTAAGTTTTAAACCTGGGCTGGTCTGACTCCTTATTCTTTGCATGTACGTAGATTATTTTGTTACTTCTTTCTAAAATATCAAAAATTTTTTAAGCCCTTAGTCGATTTGCTCTTTTATTTATTTTTACTTTTTTAAATTATTTTTATTAGCATATAATCTATTATTGCCCTAGGGCTACATTTCTGTGAATCGTCAGGCTTACATATTTCACGGCACTCACCATATCACATACCCTCCCCAATGTCCATAACCCAGCTACCCTCTCCATATCCTTCCTCCCCCCTAGCAACCCTCAGTTTGTTTTGTGAGATTAAGAGTCTCTTATGGTTTGTCTCCCTCCTGATTCCTAATGTGGCTTTTTATTTTCTTTAATTTTTATTTATTTATTTATTTTTAAAAGATTTTATTTATTTATTTGACAGACAGGGATCACAAGTAAGCAGAGAGTAAGGCAGAGAGAGAGGAAGGAAAGCAGGCTTCCCACTAAGCAGAGAGCCCGATGCGGGGCTTGATTCCAGGACCCTGCAATCGTGACCTGAGCCGAAGGCAGAGGCTTTAACCCACTGAGCCACCCAAGTGCCCCCCTAATGTAACTTTTTAAATAGACATGATAAATTCTCACAGTTGTTGCAAGAGGGAAAATTTAATCACATTTACTTTGTACCAGTGAAAGAAAATAAAATGTTTTTGTTTTGAACTATTTTTAGGGCAAATTGATCTGTTGATCTACCATCCATTCATCTGTTTAGTTTTATATATATGTACATATATATATGTATACACACACACACACACACACACACACGGGTTTTTTTTTTCCCCCACTTAATTGATATTGGTAGCCTTTTCTAATGGCATTAATCTTCCAAGAAAATTTTCCTGATTACTCATTATCTAGTCCGGTATGAACCATAATTTGTGATCTATTTCTCAGTTATATATTAGAGTTATTTCTGGCATATTAATATTATGATAAACATCACTATCAATCTGTATGTATATCTTGATTATTTCATTAGGAAAAATGACTTAACCCTGGTAAAAGAAAAAATTTTCAAGTTCTAATCATGTATTTCAAAGTTGACCTCCAAAGAAACTATACATAATAATTTCCCCACCAGTATTAGACTTCACAGGGTGAAAAATGTCATTACTTCAAAAGATTTTCTTAAGGTGGCTCTGTGGGTTAGTTGGTTCAGACACCTGTCTTGTAAAATATTTTTTAAAAAAATAGAAAATGAACTTAGGCCTAGGGTAAATATTAAAAATACTAACTCATATTTTAAATGTTAAAATTTTCCCAGTTGTAAAAGTAACTTATGTCTACTTTTGCATGTATTTGAAAAATGTGAAGTGAGAATATAATGAAATGATGATTTTCATTTGCATAATTTGTCATTTAATTGAAATTTAATAAGTGAATAATTTGATCTTTTACTTAAATTATTTAAAAAATTATAATGAACCTGGACTAATTCTAAGCTTATTTTCAGAGATCAGTCCAAGCTAATTCTCATAGTAGCTTTACTTGACTTCTCTATATTTTGTCTCTCCTTCCCTTCTTTTATAAATCAATCCCTTCCCAGTGAGTGGAGTCCTTGGCATAGGAACAAACTTCTAGTATAGGTAATTGCAAAATTCGCTAAATTGATAATTTTGTCTTTCCATATAGATTCGGAGTAGATAGACTATCATCTTTGTTGAACAGAATAAACATTTCACCATGTGTAATGAAAAATGTTAATGCCCTATCCTTCAGTTGATTAAAAATATTAGTAAATGGTACTATTAAACTTTCTTTACTGTCCTACTAGCTTTTTTCTTTTTTTTTAACATCTTGGAAACTATTACTTTTTTCATTCTATACTAAAATCTCATTCTTAAGAGAGTGCATCTTATTTAAGATATTGTAACAGAATGTTTTTTTCTCATTTTTCTAAGGCTGTTTGGGCACTTGGTAATATTGCTGGTGACAATGCAGAATGCAGAGATTTTGTTTTGAATTGTGAAATACTTCCACCTCTTTTAGAGTAAGTACTTTATCACAATTAAATTAATACTAGCTTTATAAAAGAAAACTATTCTGCACTGTATTTCTACATACACAATTACGTTCTTCAGTGATGCTTTTAAATTTGGGGTATGTTGAGCTGTTTCTGCAAGAGCAATAGCAAAAGCAAACCAAGAAATTTTCCGGTTTTGTATTGGTCTTTATATTTTCTTAAGCCATACTTAATAGTATTTATTGTGTGCTTGATGCTTACTATGCTGAAGTAATAATTCTACAAAATAAGGATATGTGGTAATTTTTAGTACAATAAAAATTTAAGTTTTGCTAAAGGAGGAAATCTTTAGTACATGAACAGAGGATATATTTAGGATATCAGGTTTTTGTATTTGATATGGAAATGTTCAGAGAACAAAGATCATAAGAGATTTTTCTTTTGGAATTAGAATTAAATGATTTATTTAGTAGTTCCTTTTTAAAATGCATTATATATTTTTAAAAATGAAATTACCCTATAATGTAAGGAGCTTTAAAGAAATTACATAAAATTATTTGAAAGGTAGATTCCTTTATTCATCTTGGTTATCATTCACTAAGAGGGTCTTTTTTTTTTTTTAGGCTAGATGCCACGGGCATGTAGTGAAAAAGAAAAAAGTAATTGAGGAGATTGTAAAAGGAAAAATTTTATTGTTTCTGTGCTATTAGCCATCCTCTCCAAGCTAAAGAATTGAAAGGAAGAATAAATTTTTAGTTATTAGCTTGCAAAAGGTATTTTATTCTTTTAGAGAGAGTAACTTTCCATGGACAGAGTGATTTCACAGTGTTTCAATCAACTAACATTGAATACTTAACTACTGCAGGGCACTGAACCACTTACTATAATGTCATTAACTTTGGTCTTACTCAAAGTTAATGTTCCAAAGTATTTAAGAATTTAGCTGAGCTATAAAAAGAAAATACTGATTTAGAGTTCAATATCAGGGTTATTTTGAAATTCATACTATTTTTGCCATTTTAACTGGTGTAAGGTAGTATCTCAATGTGGTTTTGATTTAAATTTCCCGACATGGTCCATATACACAATGGACTATTACTCAGCCATCAGAAAGGATGAATATCCAACTTTTGCATCAACATGGATGGGACTGGAGGAGATGATGCTGAGTGAAATATATCAAGCAGAGGAAGTCAATTATCATATTGTTTGACTTATCTGTGGAACATAAGGAATAGCATGGAGGACATTAGGCGAAGGAAGGGAAAAATGAAGGGGGGAAATTGGAGTGGAAGACGAACTGTGAGAGACTATGGACTCTGGGAAACAAAGTGAGGGTTTTAGAAGGGAGGGGCCTGGGGGCTGGGTGAACCTGGTGATGGGTATTAAGGAGGGCACGGATTGCATGGAGCACTGGGTGTTGTATGCAAACAATGAATCATGGAACACTACATTAAAAACTGATGATGTCAAGCAGAGAGAGTCAACTATCATAGGGTTTCACTTATTTGTGGAGCATAACAAATATCATGGAGGACAAGGGGAGTTAGAGAGGAGAAGGGAGTTGGGATAAATTGGAAGGGGAGGTGAATCATGAGAGACTATGGACTCTGGAAAACAATCTGAGGGGTTTGAAGTGGCAGTGGGGTGGGAGGTTGGGGTACCAGGTGGTGGGTATTAAGGAGGGCATGGATTGCATGGAGCACTGGGTGTGGTGAAAAAATAGTGAATACTGTTTTTCTGAACATAAATAAATTAATTTAAAAAAATAAAATTAAAACCCCAAAAAACTACTGATGTACTATGATGTACTGTATAGTGACTAACATAATTAAAAAAAAAAAAAAAGAAATTCATACTATTGAAAGTATCTCTTAAATTTTCAATTTGAGATTTGTCTGGCCTCATTATATGGTTCATAGATTAACTGAGAACTTTGTTTCTTTTTACTTTTGCTCTCTGTCTCATTTTCTTATTACTATCTCAAGTTGGTAATTGTTTCTGAATTAGTAAGTAAACATTTCTTAGGTCTAATTCCTTTAAATGGTCTAAGGAGCTTTTAATCATGACCAAAGAAACCAAACTAAAAACTAAGCTCTAATGGAGAAGAAGTACCCAGCTATGTAGTGCTAGTTATAAATATAATGAATTTTAGAAAATAAGTAGGCTTAAAAAGTTAGAAAGTTTAAAAATTTGAGAAAAATAGCAAAAAAGAATTTATGTCAACCTAGCTACCAGATACTCTCACTTTTGTTGGGCAAAAGGAAGAAAGTTATTGGCTTTTATTAAGATTATGGTTTATCTGCTGTTCACATTGACATTTGTGTTTTAGCTATTGCTTAAGTAAATGTAAAACTTCTATTAATGTCTGGTTTTATCAATTCTGTTTGAGTTTTAATTTTATTCTACTTCCATTTGATTCTCAGTAAACGTAATTTTGCAGTAAACCTAAATCAGCAAATGTAAATCTTACTACTACGGGTTTCATATACTGACCCACTTGCTATTTTAATTTAATTTGACTTTAATGATTATAATAACCTCATTAATATAGATAAAGAATAGTATACAACACAGTTTGGCCAACTACAGGCCTCAAGCCAAATCTGGCCTGCTTCCTGTTTTGTAAATTTAAGTTTTTATTGGGGCACAGTCACTCCCATTTGCTCACTTAATATCTACGGTTGCTTTCATACTACATCAGCAGAGTTGAATAGTTGCTACAGAAAAAGGCTTGCAAAGCCTAAAATATTTACTGAAAAAGTTTTTCAACTCCTGATATAGAAAGTCAATGTAAGTATTTTATTTTTAAGTGAGTTATGGTTTTCGGAGGTTTCAAAGACTATAGGAAAACCTGTAGAACAGATTTTTTTCGTATATGGTAAAATATACATAGCATAAAATTTATTTATCATTTTAACTATTTTAAAATGTACAGTTCACTGGCAGGGTTTTATACCTATCACCACTATCAAGTTCCAGACAGAAATCCCAATACCTATTAAGCTGTCATGTCCCATTTCCTTCTAGCCTCAGCCCTTGGAAACCACTGCTGTGTATGGATTTGCCTATTCTGGATATTTCATATAAATGGAATCATACATTGTATGACTTTTTATATCTGGCTTCTTTCACTTAGCATATTGTTTTCAAGGTTCATCCATAGTGTAACATGTATCAGTACTTCATTATTTTTATGGCAGAATAACATTCTCTTGTATGGATGTACCACATTTTGTGCACCCATTCATCAGTTGATGGTCATTTATCTTCTACTTGTTGATTAAATAGTATTCCTCTGAACATTCATGTACAGGATTTTGTTTAAATAGTAGCTTTTAATTCTTTTTAGGTATATACCTATGAAGAGAATTGCTGGGTCATATGGTAACTCTATCTTTGACTTTTTAGGAACTGTTTTCCGTAGCAGCAGCAGCATTTTACATTCCCATCAGCAGTGTATGAGAATTTCAGTTTCTCTACGTTCTCACCAGCACTAGTTATTCTGATTTAAGCCACCCTCGTAGGTGTGAGATGGTATCTCATTTTGCTTTGATTTGCATTGAACATCTTTTCATGGGTTTGCTGACTATATCTTCTTCTGAGAAATGTCTGTTAAGTCTTTTGAATAATTTTTAATTCAGTTACTTATCTTTTGTTGCTATGTTGTAAGAATTCTTCATGTATTCTGAATACATTCTTATCAGATTAATGATTTACAGATCTTTTCTTTTTGTATTTTCTGGGTTGTTTTCACTCTTGATAGTGTCCATTTGAGTCACAAAGTTTTTAATTTTGATGAAATCCAGTTTGTGTATTTTTTTTCCTTTTGTTGCTTATTCTTTCGGTGTTGAATTTGAGAAACTGTTGCCAAATCAAAAGTCATGAATATTTGTCCTTATGTTTTCTTCAAAGAGTCTTATAGTCTTAGCTCTTATATTTACAGCTTTGATACATTTTTAGTTAATTTTTTATATGATGCAAGGGCATTCACTTATCACAGCATAATTTGTTGAAGTATTCTTTGAGAGTATTCTTTGCTCATTGAATGGTACCATATTGTTTTGGTTAGAGTAGCTTTGTGATGAATTTTGAAATCAACAAGTGAGTATTTCAGTTTTGTTTTTGTTTTTGTTTTTGGTCAAGATTGTTTTAGCTATTTAGGGGTACCCTAGTGGCTCAGTCAGTTATGTGTCTGACTCTTGATTTCAGCTCAGGTCATTATCTTATGAGTTGTGAGATCAAGCCCACATCAGGCTCTGTGCTTAATGGGAGTCTGCTTGAGATTTTCTCCCTCTCTCGCCCTTGCCCTCTTCCTTTGCCCCTCCCCTTGCTCGTGCATGCTTTCTCTTTCTGTCTCTCAAATAAATAAATATTTAAGTAAAAAGATTGTTTTACCTATTCAGGGCTACTTGCTATTCCATATGAATTAGTTTTCAGTGTACAGAATTGGTTAAATTTATTCCTAAGTATTTTATTCTTTTTGACACTATTTTAGATGAAATTTTTTTTTACTTGTTCAGTGGTAGTGTATAGACATACAATTGCTTTTTGTGTTTTAATCTTGTAGCCTGCACCTTTGTTGAATTCATTCATTAGCACTAATAGGGCTTCGTTGTGGATTTTCTTAAATTTCTCTATATAAAATCATGTCATCTGTGAATAGTAATAGTTCCAGTTATTGCTTTCTAATTTCAATACCTTTATTTCTTTTTCTTGCCTAATTGCTCTAGCTAGCGCTTCTAGTACAGTGTTGCATAACAGGGAAAAGCAGATATCTTCATCATGTTTCTGATTTGAGTAAAAGGTTTCACTTTCACCATTGAGTATGTTGTTAGCTGTGGATTTTTCATAAATGTTCTTTATCATGTTAAGGTAGTTTGCTCTTTTTCCTAGTTTGTTGAGTGTTTTTATTATGAAAGAGTGTTGGGTTCTGTTAAATGCTTTTTCTGCATCAATTGACAGGATCACACATTTTTTCACCTTCATTCTGTTAATGTATATTATTTATTATTTGTACATTGAACTATCTTTGCCTTCCTAGGTAAATTCCATTAGGTTATAGTATACAACCATTGCTAGATTCAGTTTCTTAGAATTCTGTTGAAGATTTTTGCATGTGTATTTATTAGAAATACTGGTCTATACCTGTGATGTCTTTGGCTTTGGTATTAGGGTAGTGCTGGCTCATAAAACAGGTTAGGAAATGTTCTCTTCTATTTCTCAGGAGAGTTTGAGAAAGATTCAGTTCTTCTTGTATTTGGTAGAATTCACCAGTGAAGCCGTTTTGTGTTGGACTCTTCTTTATTATGAGATTTTTTATTACTGATCAATATATTTAATCCTTACAGGCCTATTTAGATTTTCTGTTTCTTCTTGAATCATTTTGGTAGTTTATATATAATTTCTAATTGTTCATTTCTTCTGGGTTATTCAATTTGTTAACTTATTCTTGCTCATAGTATTTTTTTTTAAGATTCTATTTATTTCAGAGAGCAAGAAGGGAGCATGAGCAGGGGGAGAGGCAAATGGAGAGGGAGAGACAGACTTCTCTGCTGAACAGGGAGCCTGATGTGGGACTTGATTCTAGGACACTGGGATCATGATCTGAGCTGAAGCCATATACTTAACTGAACTGAATGAGTCACCCAGGCACCCCCATAGTATTCTTTTATACTTATATTCTTATTTCTGGAATATCAGTAGTAATAGCCCCACATCTTTTAATATTTTAGATTTGTTTATTATTTATTTATTTATTTTTAGAATTTATTCATTTGAGAGAGTGAACATACACATGTACCTGTGCTTATTCCGGTGGGGGAGAGGGGGAGCAGAGGGCGATGGACAAGCAGACTGAATGAGGGCCCAGTGAGGGGCTCAATTCTGCCAAAACCAAGAGTCAGATGCTCAGCCGAGTCACCCAGGCACCTGCCCCTCCCCACTTCCATTCTTAATTTTAAGTCTTTTTTCCTTTATCAGTCTAGGTAAAGGTGTTAACTTTGTTGAATTTTTTTTCCCCTAAGAATCAGCTTTTGGTTTATTTCATTTTCACTAGTATTTTTCTGCTCTTTATTTTATTTCTTTTACTCTTCTGCTCTTTATTATTTCCTTCCTTCTGCTAGCTTTGGGTTTAGTTTGCTCTGATTTATGTAGTATCTTAACGTGGAAGTTTAGGCAATTGATTTGACATCTTCTTTCTTTAATACAGGTATTTATAGCTATAAAATTTTCTCTGAGCATTGCTTTCACGGTATCCCATTAAGTATGTTTGATTTTATGCTCATTTATTTTAAGATATTTTCTCATTTTGTTTTTTGTTTTTACTCATTTTTGCTTAAGAGTATGTTTTTTAAAATTTCTACATATTGAATTTTCCAGTTTTTCTTCTATTAGTGATTTTTAGTTTCACTGTGGACAGAGAAGATATTTCGTGTGACTTCAGTCTTTTAAAATATATCAGATTTGCTCTATCATCTAATATACAGTATATCCTGGAGAATGTTTAATGTACAATTGAGAAGAATATGTATTCTGCTGTTGCTGAGTTGAATGTTGTATAGGTGTCTTTTATGTTTACTTGGTTTATCATGTTATTGAAGTCCTCTTTTTTTCTTACTGATCTTCTATCTAGGTGTTCTGTCCATTACTGAAAACAATATACTAAAGTTTCTAACTATGATTGTACAACTGTGTATTTCTCCCTTCAGGTCTATCAGTTTTTGCTTTGTGTATTTTGCTATGTTGTTATGTCTTCTAAGTTTATGAGTGTTAGAGCTTCATGATGGGTTGACTTTTTTATCAATATATAATGTCCTTTTCATCTTTTAAAATAATTTTTGACATGAAGTCTATTTGTCTGATACTAGTATAACTATGGGTTATTATTTGCATGGAATATCATTTTCCATCCTTTCACTTCCAGCCTATTTGTCTTCAAATCTAATGTGAGTATCTTGTAGGGGCACCTGGGTAGCTCAGTTGTTTAAGTGTGACTACTGGTTTCAGTTCAGGTCATGATCTCATGGGTTCTGAGATTGAGTCCCACCTGGGGCTCTGTGCTCAGCAGGAAGTCTGCTTGAGATTCTTTCCTTCTCCCCTCCAAACCTCCCTTGCTCTTGCACATGCTCTCTTCCCTCTCTCTAAAGTAAATAAATCTTTAAAAATTAGTGAAATATCATGTAGAATATAGCATAGATGGTTCATAGATTGTTGTTTGTTTATCTTGGGGTTTTTAAAAATGTATTCTGCCAGGCCCTGCCTTTTAATCCAAGAATTTGATCCATTCACATTCAGTATAAATACAAGGAAAGACTTCCACCACCTTGTTGTTTACTATATTTTTTATGTCTTTTTCATTTCTTAATTCCTTATTGCCTTCTTTTGTGTTTGATTTTTTGGGGTAAAATATGGTATTGATTACCATCTCATTTCCTTTCCTGTATATTTTTTAGTTAACTTTCTTAATGATTAGTCCAGGTAGTACAGTTAACATCTTAAACTTACAGTAATCTTGTTTGAATTAATATCAGTTTAGTTGCAATATTATGGAAAAACTCTGCTCCTGTACATCTCTGTTCTACCACCTTTAAAGTTATTGTCAAAAATAACATTATACATTGTATGCCAGTTAAGATAGATTTGTAGTTACAGCTTTATGTATGTCATTTAAGTCATAGAGAAAAAAAGAATTACAAATCAAAATTACCACCTTTAGATTTATCTGTATAGTTATTTTTGGTGGTATTCTTTTTCTTCTGGTTCTGAGTTATTGTTTATTGTCCTTTCACTTCAGCTGAAAGGGTTCCTTTCAGTTGCTCTTGTAAAGCAGATCTACTGGTGATGAGTTTTTCTGCTTTTGTTCTAGGAATCTTTTACTTTCTCTTTGATATTTTGAAGGATAGTTTTGTAGGATATAGAAATATTAAGTGACAGTTTTTGCTTTTAACAGCTTAAATATAATCTCATTGCCTTCTTTTCTTCATGGTTTTTTATAAGAATTTGTCTGTTGATCTTAATGAAAGAGTTCCCAGTTAGACAAAACAAAGGCAGGCCCCTTGCATTAGTCCATCAGATAGCACCCACACAGATCAAAACAGACAAACACAATTTCTTGGAAACAAGTCTCCTTAGCTCCTTTTTGGAACCAGGAACCCACAGTGGGAATTCTAGCTTTCTTCTTTAAGACTGCTGCCAGACTTGGGAGGGAGTTGGCCAAGGGTAAATTATGTTGCCTGAAATCTACCACATCACAGCCCTTTCCTAGTTAAAAGTTTTCTTGGGTACTATAAACTTTTGACTATCTTCGAGAGTTCTGATAAAGTTTACAAGGTTTTTTTGGTTGTTTCTGGGGGGCTGACAGGCTGCCAGAGTTACCATCTCCACCATTTTTGCCGAGTTCACTACAGAAGAGGGATTTTTTTTTTAACCTAATTTCTCTATACTTGTAATAGGTTGCAGATCAAAAATACTGACAATCTGTTCAAAACAAACATCTCTTCTCAGTAGCTGATCTTCATTCAGTTTAACCCTATATTCTTTGCTTCCTGAAATGTATTATTTTCATTTAAAACAATGTAATCTAATATTCTTTTTAAAGTATAGTGAATAATTTTAATTAAGCACCAAACCCAATGTTTTGTATCTTTTCTTTTTTTTACTAAGATAATTTGGCCTTAATTTGTAATGCTTAGGCTACTTTTGATAAGACATTAATCCATTCCCTTTTCTGCTCCTCAAAAGTCCCAGTGTAAAGATTTCATATTCAAAATTGTATTATCTGTTACTTTATATTGTGACTTAAAAACAGTAAATCTGTCAAGGTTTAAAAAAATAAAGTATATAGAAGTAAATCAGTTTTCCATGACCCCCTTTATTTTGGACATGTTTTGTGTCTTGTAAGGATCCATTCAGATCATAGATTCAGAATTTTAAAAATAAAATACATATATATATATATAATTTTTTAAATTACTTTTTCCTACTTTACCACATTGACTGTGTAATAAATATATTGAGAATTTTTATATTTTATGATATAAAATAGCTAAAGAGAAGAAATGAATATAAAGTGACAATTTTCTTTTTTCTTTTTCTTTTCCTTTTCTGTTTTTTTTTTTTTTTTTTTTTGGCAGGTTATTAACAAATTCAAACAGACTTACAACAACCAGAAATGCTGTATGGGCCCTCTCAAATTTATGTAGAGGCAAAAACCCTCCTCCAAACTTTAGTAAGGTATGAGTAAAATATACAAATTAAGGAATCTATGTATGTAAACTTCTTAGTCTCCTTATAATAGACTTTTAGAGATTGAAGGAACTTTATGGGTTTTTAGTAATTATTTATTGACTAGACAATATTTGCACATACTCAAAGTCTAGAGAATATACAACAGAAAGGAAGTTTCCCTTCTACTGTTACTTTACATCGTGATTGCCTCTTAGCAAACAGTGTCACTTGATGTTTATGTATGTTAGTGTTGACTTTAGAAATCTTTTAATCTAGTTCTTCTCATTTATTTCCTATAAGCGAAATTGAAGCCTCCAAAAAGGTTAAGGTAATTCATTAGTTGTAAAATTGGAAAAGTAATTAGTCCACAGGGGCTTGTGCTTTCCCAGTGTACTTTTTATCTGTTTCAAATATCTGTTCCCCCATCTGCTCATATTCTGCCGCTAAAAGAATAAATTATTAATAAATTTCTAACCTAGTTCTATTTTCTTACCAATAAGATGTTAAAAAGATAGAATGTAGGTAAATTTCTGGGCTACCATCATACTTCTTTCTAATTCAGTATCTAGGATTGAAAGGGAAATACTGACCATAGCACTAAGAAGAGCTCAAAATCTGGTGAGGATTTAAAAGTTGCTGGAGGCAAAAAATAATAAATTCCTAATTGAAAAATATGATTCATGAGTTGGTATGCCTTCTCATTTATACTTTTACCATTCCAGTTTGAAAAATGCATGATTTTAGCCACATTTCATCTGAACCACCAACATGACTTTAAAATCTAATTGGTACCATCATCTATTGACCTTTTTTTTTTTTTTTAAGATTTTATTTATTTATTTGACAGAGACACAGTGAGAGACAGAACACAAGCAGGGAGAATGGGAGAGAGAGAAGTAGACTTCCCATTGAGCCTGACTCAGGGCTTGATCCCAGGACCCTGGGATCATGACTTGAGTTGAAGGCAGATGCTTAACGACTGAGCCACCCAGGACCCCCCCATCAATCTGTTGATCTTTTCCCATACCCTGTAGCATGTTATGGGTTTAATCATAGTTCATAAAATTTTTCTGTAACCATCCATGCCTAATTCTATTCCATGTTTTTTGACAAGTACATAACATGACTAAGAAGCTAGTTTAAAGCATTATAAAGTATGCTAAAAATAAAAGGCTTTTTTTTTTTTTTAAAGATTTGTATTTCTTTGAGAGAGAGAATAGAAAAGGCAGACATGCATGTGAGGAGAAAGGCAGAGGGAGAGAATCTCAAGCAGATCCCCATTGATCAGAGACCTCCCACTCCCCACCCACACAGGGCTTGATCTCATGACCTGTGAAGTCATGACCTGAGCCAAAATCAAGAGTCAGGTGTTTAACTTACTGAGTCACCCAGGTACCCCCAAAATTATTATTTTAATCAGAAATTTGGTTTAATAGATATGTGTCTTAGAAAAGTTTTGAGTAAATTATATACCACAGTTCCCCAAGGAAGGACGTTATGAAATAATGTTGCACCAGTGGCCTTAGTTAGAGTAAAAGAATTTTTTATAATTTTCACTTTAATAGTAGAAGGACAAGGTATGTGTATTTGACCTGGGTATAATACAAGGAAAAGAATATTTATATGGTACATAGTACCCTTCAATGATCTTTTAAAAAATTATATATAAAAACATCATTTGGCAGTGATTATTGTAAAATTGAAAATGTTTATATTTTGTCTGAGGAGGTAATAAGGGTTAATTCAACTGATGATGGTGAATCCTTCACCAGCTATTTGTAGGTTTAGACTTGCATATATAGATTGGCTTGCTAATTATATATATATTCATTTTTTTTAGCAATCATAGTAATCTATTTTACCTCTTAATTATTTATTTACTTACTTATTTTTACTGTGTCCTGTTAATCACCATACAGTACATCATTGGTTTTTGATGTAGTGTTCTGTGATTCGTTGTTTGCATATAACACCCAGTGCTTCATGCAGTCCATACCCTCCCTAATACCCATCATCAGGCTCACGTATACCCCCCACCTCCCTCCCTTCTGAAACCTTTCGTTTGTTTCCCAGAGGAGTCTATAGTTTCTCATGGTTTGTCTACCACTCCAATATCTCCCTCTTCATTTTTCCCTTTATTTTATCTCTTAAAAAATGGTATGGGATAACTATATTTTGTTTGAGTTTTTACCCAGTGAACTTTGGTTTATGCATTGCTTTTCATTTGAAATTTCTTCCTTTAAAATACAAAGTCCTTTTAAGAGTTTGGAGGTTTTTACCCCCTTTGCTTTTAAAATAGCATGCATCTGTATGTGTATATGTTAAAATAATAATTATGTGATAATAGTTGTAAATATATAATTAGTTTAAAATGCCATATTTCATTGTTCCTTTTTTCCTGCTTAACACATCTTTTAAAAAAGATTTTATTTATTTATATGACACAGAGAGAAAGAGAGAGATCACAAATAGGCAGAGAGAGAGGGGGAAGCAGGCTCCCCGCTGAGCAGAGACTCTGATGCGGGGCTCAGTCCCAGGATCCTGAGATCATGACCTGAGCCGAAGGCAGAGGCTTAACCCACTGAGCCAGCCAGGCACCCCAGTATTGCATTTTTTTAAGGCATTGCTTAAACTTTGAGATCTTTTAGTGTTCTAATTATATTACATGCTTTTTAGAGGTGGTTTTTTTTTTTTAAGATTTTATTTATTTGACAGAGAGATCTGTAGGCAGTGAGGCAGGTGGGGGCAGGGGGCAGACTCCCTGCTGAGCAGAGAGCCAGATGCGGGGCTCTATCCCAGGACCCTGGGATCATGACCTGAGCCTAAGGCAGAGGCTTTAACCCACTGAGCCACCCAGGTGCCCCAAAGGGGCACATTCTCAATACATCATTCTCAATACTATGAAAATATACTGTTATTTCTCTCATATTAAATCTTTTCTTGGTCCCTGAAAGCCTTATTAGCTTTCATGTTTATTGCCATCTACTTCTTTGCTTTCTTTTATAGTAAAATTCCTCATTTGTCTAGTCTCATTGTCTCCTCTCTCTCCTTTCATTCTTTTTTTTTTTTTTTAAAGATTTTATTTATTTATTTGACAGACAGCGATCACAAGTAGGCAGAGAGGCAGGCAGAGAGAGAGAGGAGGACGCAGGCTCCCTGCTGAGCAGAGACCACCCGATGCGGGGCTCGATCCCAGGACCCTGAGATCATGACCTGAGCCGAAGGCAGCAGCTTAACCCACTGAGCCACCCAGGCGCCCCTCCTTTCATTCTTATTGAATCCTCTTCAGTTGGAATTTTCCCTCAGTGACTACACTGAGTCTGCTTTCACTAAGTGCACATGTGTCTTCACATTGTGAAATCCAGGGGCGAATGTTTAGACCTCATCTTAAATGACTTGCTACATCACATTGATTTCTCAGTCTTCACCTTACGTGATCTATTGCCTTCATATGATGCATTCGATCTCTTCCTTTTCCTACGTAATTTTTTTTTTCACTTCGTTTTCAGGCCACTTCTCTCTTAAGTTTTCCTTCTACCTCAATGATTGCTCTGTCTCAGTTTCATATATTAGTTCCTCTTCTCTTTTTCCTCCTAAAGTTGAGAGTACAAAGTGAATGGTTTTGGCTTTTTCTTCTCTTTATCTGCATTCAATTCCTTATTGATACTCCCTTTCTGTGACTTTAAATGTCATCCACATGCCAGCAACTTTCAGATTCCAGTGGTTGGCTCAGATGTTCTTTTTGACTCCAAACTCAGCATCTTTATTTGGATATCTAATAGACATCTTAAACTTAACATATTTAAAATATAATTCCTGTTCTTTTCCCCCAGAACCTTCTATGCTAGCAGTCTTTCATATCAGTTAATAGAATTTCCATCTTCCATTTTTAAATGAGGTACTTTAACATTTTTTGCCTGCTTTCTCTTTTATCTCATTCTCTATAGTCACTCCATCAGTTAAATTCTGTTGGCTCTACTTCCGAAGTATATTCAGGTAGGGGTTCCTCTAGCCAAATTTGGTACTGTTTGAGGATCAAGATGAATTATGGAAAGGAAATACTTTTAACATATTGAATAAAAAGAATCTGGGAAGCCTGGGTAGCTCAGTTGGTTAAGCATCTGCCTTCAGCTCAGGTTATGATCCTAGGGTCCTGGGATCAAGTCCTGCATGGGACTCCTTGCTCATTGGGGAGCCTCCTTCTCCCTCTATATGCCACTTCCCCTACTTGTGTGCACACACTCTCTCTCTCTGACAATAAATAAATAAAATCTTAAAAAAAAATCTGTGAGTCTATTCTAATTCTAAAAAATGGGGAAGGAAAGCTCTTTTTTACAGAAGGATGCCAGTTAATAGTTGTAGAAGGACTTCATATTAGAAAGGTCAACCACCATGCTAATAAGTGATTTAGGCAGGAATCATCAATGAGTTCTAAAACATTTAGGTGAAAGATTGTTGGGGGACAGAATATTGATGTGGTTCGGAAGTATTGCCCTACAGAATATTTATTAATTACAAAGGGGATGGGAGGGAGTTTTATTTATTGTTGAGAATTTACTGTTGAGAATTTATTTACTCTTGTGAATTAAAATTCTTCAATCACCTTAACCAAATGATTAAGTTCAACGTTACTAATGAGGGGAAAACTGATATTATGTCCCTTTAGATGGGACATGACTAAAAATAACACCTTATCATCTATGTAACACCCTGGCTGGAAATGTTTAGTTTCAATCTAATAATGAGGTAACAGTAAGACAAATCAGAAGTGAGGAATGGTTTGTGAAATAAATGTCCTGGACTCTTAAGAGTATCAGTGGTATGAAAGCACACAAATAGGCTGAGGAGCTATTCAAGATTAAAAAACAGTAAAGGCAGACATCTGTTAGAATGGTTAAAATCTAAAAAGCTAATAATACAGGTGCCAACAAGATGGATAGCAACTGAAGTTTTTAAACATTGATGGTAAAAATGTAAAATGGCACAGACACTTTAGTAAGAAGGCAGTTTCTTATTGTGCTACTTAGGATTATGGTATACTTACCCAGGGAATAGGACATAGTATGTCTACAAAAAGACCTGTACATAAATGTTTATGAGAGCTTTATTCATAATCACCAAAAATTGGAAACAGCCCAGATGTACATCAACTGGTACATGGATAAACAAATTATGTTTCATTCATAAGGTGGACTGTGATTCAACAATAAAAAGGAAGAAGCTTTTACCTTGTACATGCAGCAACGTGAGTGAATCTCACAAGAATTAAGCTAATTGAAAGAAACCACACACAAATGCTACGTTTTGTATGATTTCATTAATATAATATTTTGGGGAAGACAGAACTATGAAACAAAATCAGATCAGTGATTGCCTGAAAGGGACAGGAGGGTAGTTTCAGACATGATAGAAATGTTCTGTCTTGTGATTGGGTGGTAGCCATACAACTGAATGTATTTGTCAGAACTCTCACTAGAACTGTATACTTAAAAAGAATTATTTTTACTGTAATTTTTACCTCAATAAATCTGACTTTATTTTTAGGTACTAATGAGATACAATAAGTAAATGCAGTGTTTAATTACTGATTAGATCATGGATCAAAATTAAGTCTTAGCTTAAAATATTTAAATTTGCTTTAGACCTTAGAAATATTATTGTACCAATGAAAAATTTTTGGATGTGACAATTATATCGTCTTAGAAGAATGTAAAGAAATGCCATTTTTTTTAGGAGACACATGCTGAAGTTTTAGGGGTGAAGTACCATGATAATATCTGCAGTTGGTTCTCAAATAGGGCAGTAGATATATTTTTTAAATGTATTTTATATGTGTTTGTGTGTATATGCATATTTCCCATTACATCTCACAATGTCTTCAAAAGACATGTATTCAAAAATTGAGAATTAATAAAATTAGTAATTTTTATTGCTTCTACAAGGTAAATTCTTAAATGAAACAGGCATCATCCCCCTACCCTGTTTCTTTGCAAGTTTGTGAACATAAAGAATACAAAGATCTGTGGTACATTTTGGTATCACTGCCTTGATTTGTGCTGAGTTTTACCCACCATTGCTTTTGTAACTTTAGTGCAAATATCAACAACATGAAAAAGACCAATTTTGTATTAGTATAATTATGAAAATGGTTTTGGCATCTCCCCCCAAGGTTTCAAGAATCCTTCAGGGGTCCATGGTCCACACTTTGAGAACTACTGGCCTACAGCTTAATGCTTAACATCTGCTTAATATCTGCATAATTTTCTCATCTTCTGTAAGTGCTTGCTTATAAGTTACCTTTTCCATGAGCTCCACTGCAACTATCCTACATAATAATGTAACCTCTTACTACCCCAGCCACTGACCTCCACATTTTACTCTTAACTTTTTTCTTAGTAACTTTTAATATATATGATTTAAAAAATGTATTATATGGGGCACCTGGGTGGCTCAGTTGGTTAAGCCTTTGCCTTCAGCTCAGGTCATGATCTCAGGGTCCTGGGATCGAGCCCTGCATCAGGCTCTCTGCTCAGCAGGGAGCCTGCTTCCCCCTCTCTCTCTCTGCCTGCCTCTCTGCCTACTTGTGATCTCTGTCTGTCAAACAAATAAATCTTTTAAAAAAAGTTTTATACATTTAATTTTTTAAAAAATCTTTCTTCCACTAAAATATAAACTCCTCAGTTAGGAATCGTTGACTCTTTTTGGTTATTTATGTATTCCAAACTTACTGTAATTTATATTAATAAGGCTTAAGACTTTTTTAAATAACTTTTCTGTGATTTTCTATGAGATATTTTATTCACATTTTTTTGAAATTTTTATTTTCACAATAATTTTCAAGGATTTCTTTTGTTCTCAGATTACTCATCTTTAGGTGGAATTTTTCTGTATCGGTGTTACAGCTTTTTTTATGGACTCAGCAGATTATCTACCTGAGGATTTATAATTTTTTTTGATGTTTTCTTTTTTCTGGTGTCTGCTTCTCTGTATGTTTTTATTTTATTTATGGTTTTTTTGTCTTAGTCTCTTTTTTACTGGGAAATTTCACATAACTGGTGATCCTGGGCACTCTGGACATACTTAGGAGGCAGACACTAAAAGCTAAAATGAAAAATAGATAGAGAGGCGAGTGTTTAGATTCGTCATTTCTTGGGCTTCATTATAGAATAATTGGGCAGCAAAACCATGTTTTCTATGAGGAACTCAAAATTTCTGTATTTTCTGAGACCATTCGTTTCTCCAGAGACAGATTTTCCAGTCTTCTGCTGGAAAGTAAATAGATTGGGTTGAAGTGTAGAACAGATAATACTACTGGAGAGGGGCGAGCTGGACATTAGAGGAGGACTAGAGGCTTTCATCCGTCAGTATACAAACTTTTACTTAATCTGTAATTTCTGGTCTCATGCTTTATTTCAAACTCTATATCTGATACCCCAAAGTTCAGTTTCTATAGTTCACTTTTCGTTTTTCAGTTCCTTAAAATAAACCTCTAGTCTTTGGTAGCATTAAGAATATTAGACACCTACCTATAGTCTAACTTGTTTCTCCTTTAACCTTTTAACGTTTCTTTCTGTTTTAGCACCATTCCTCTTCTGTGCCCTCTGTGATAACTGGCACTTTTGATTCTTTAGGCTCTTTGAAGTGATTGTTGCAGGATAAATTAGCTTTCTTCTTCTTTTTTTTTTTTTTAAATTAGCTTTCTTCTTTTTGGTAGTTCCCTCTCCAGGCATTGAGGTATCCCCTTTCTCTTCTCATAATCCTGTCCACAATATATTGTGGGCATGATTACAGATGTCTGCTATATTACTTAGAAATGGGATTTATATTTCACTTTCTTCTTTTCCTTGTTTCTGAGAAGACTGTGGGTCAGAAATGGTTTTATTTTGCTCCCTTAAAACTAGAAATCTGTAGTGCTTTGTTTTTTAAATCAGTAAAAAGATACAGATCTGTATGCTTATTTTTTAACTCAAAAATTTCTATTTGCTTTAAAAAAATGATTCTCACATTTCTCTTCAAGGAAGGAGGAGGTCATTGACAAGCGTGAAGGCATGATTGTTTGGAAAGGATCCAGTTGTACAGATTTGTTTTATTAACTTACAAGCACATCTATTACAAAATATTTTTAAAAAAGCAACCTTTTTTTTTGTTCATGGGCCCTAGTGTCATCCTGACAGAAGGGCCCAGTGAAAAGATAGATAAGTATTTTTAGAAGGTTATAGTTTATGTACCGGCAATCTTTAAAGCAGAGGTAAAGAGAAAATTTATCTTAAGTACTAGAACCTTAAAAAAGTTGTCATTACTCTTTATTTGTGGTATATCTAAATTTCATATACAGCTCTTATCTGAGGTATACTTTAGGTTGCTGTTAAAAAAAAAAAAAAACCAGGGGGTGCCTGGGTGGCTCAGTGGCTCTGCCTTCGGCTCAGGTCATGATCCCAGGGTCCTGGGATCAAGCCCCACATCGGACTCTCTGCTCAGCAGGGAGCCTGCTTTCTCCTCTCTCTCTGCTTCTCTGCCTAGTTGTGATCTCTGTCCAATAAATAAAATCTTAAAAAAAAATTAAAAAATGGGACAGCTGGGTAGTTTAGTTGGTTAAGCATCTGACTTTGGCTCAGGTCATGATCCCATACTTCACCCTCTGCCTCTGCCTGCTGCTCCCCCTGATTGTGCCATTTCTTTCTCTCTGTCAAATAAATAAATAAAAATCTTAAAAAAAAAAACCTCTTTGAAAAAACTTTAAGGATTGTAGTAGAATCAATACTGATCATGGCAATAAAAAGAGCTAGTATGTCTGTGCTTACTGTATGTCAGACACTGTTCTAAGATGCTACATGCATTTTTAGTAATTTAACAATATTGTTTAATCCCTGTTTTGTAAGTGAAGAAATTGTGTTTCAGAAATATTAGAATAATTTGCCCATGGTCATACAGCTAGTGAATCTAGGACTGTCTAGTTTGAGAAAGGAAGGATCATAGAATTTCTCTAATTCAGCCTTTGTGTCACAGATTTGGAAACTGAGTCTCAGAGAGGTGAAGTGATATGCTCATTTCACAACTAAGTAGTTGTAATATTAATGCTAGAGAGATTAAAATTTCTTGTCATGTATGTGGTTTTTCTTTTTTGTAATTAAAAATTCAGGGTTTCAGTACCTTAAGAAGTACAGTTTATTAGTGACTTTCGTTTAAAAACCTTTCAGATTTCTTTTTGTATTTTCTACACCTTTAGTCCTCAAATGATTATTAGATTTGTTTCTAGTAATGTACATGTAATGAGTAGGGTGAGGTTTATTTCAGTTAGATCATATTTCATGATCATATTAAACACTTAAAAAATGAAACATTTTTAGTTAACTAAAACATTTTTACTTCTCTTAATTTTGGTATGCCTTTTTTGGGTGTGTTATGTGTGTGATTTAAAGATAGGGGATCTCAAACATGTATTTCGTTACTCTTAAAAAAGTTTTAAATTACACATATCTAATGTAAGATTAATTGGAGGGGCTCCTGGGCGGCTCAGTTGGTTAAGCATCCAGTTCTTGGTTTCAGCTCAGATCATAATCTCAGGGTCCTGGGATCAAGCCCTGCATTGAGCTCCCTGCTCTGTGGGGAGTCTGCTTCCCTTCTCTTTCTCCCTCTTTCCCTCCCCCAGCTCATTTGTGCTGTCTCTCTCTAAAATAAATAAATCTTTTAAAAAAAAAGATTAATTGGAAAAAATCAGTTACATGTTCTCGTATACGATCATTATTTTTTAAGACAATAGAACATTTCAATTTTTCCGGCATTTTTATAGCATTGAATTTTTATTTTAAAATGGGATTCTATATTTTTCCTAAAGAAATTTGGTCTTAAACAGAGAAAATTGTTAAATATTGGCTCTTTTCTTTTCTTCCAGGTTTCACCTTGCTTAAATGTCTTGTCACGATTGTTGTTCAGCAGTGACCCAGATGTATTAGCAGATGTATGCTGGGCCCTTTCTTATCTTTCTGATGGACCCAATGATAAAATTCAAGCAGTCATTGATTCTGGAGTCTGTCGAAGATTGGTGGAACTTTTGATGTAACTATAATTTATGATTGTGTATTAAATTTAGCAGTTAGAGTAATGGCCTTATAAAGATCTTAAAAGTGACTATCTTCAGGAAGTATTGAAAAGCCATCAGCCTCATTTTTCAGAACAGCTATAATGTGAAGAGTTGACCCTCTTAAATTTGTATCCCATCCTTAATTGGAACTATCATTTTGTGGATGTATTTCACTGGTTTTAATCTTTTTATGACTGGCAGGGACTTAATTCAACAGGTATATATGGAATGCTTGTACAGAACCAGTAATCTAGTTAATTGTTCATTACAGTAACTGTAATTGTTCACTAAGTAACTAATTGCTGTAAAAGTCCACTTGCTAGACTATTATTGCTACCTTCTTTAAAAAGAACATATTTTTTATAAAAGAAGTTAAAAACTTATAATTTGTTTTAAAATGATCTTTTTTCTTTAAAAAGACTTTATACTACTTCCTTTTGTCAAAAAGCCATTAGGTAGGCTCAAATGAAGCAGATGGCACAAAGAAGAGAGGTCTGAGAAGGAGTTGTGGCTCTACTCCAAAGACAACATCTGAGAAGGGTAGGCAGGCAGGTTCAATGGGGGGATCAGGGCTCAAGCTTGAGGATGGCACCCACTAGAGCAGCATAACAAGCAAGCTGGAGCAACACATGATGGATAACAGCCTAGCTGGATCAGAAGCCAGTTTCTTATTCTAAGAGAATAGAGATATAAATATGGAAAGGAGGAAAGCCAGAATAATCTAGTGGTATTAGATTAGAACTGGAGAATGTGAACTCATGGCTTTCAACATAAAGAGATAGATGTAGAAATAAGTGTGTGTATGTGTGTGTATATGTCCTCTTAAAGGGCATGGGAATAGTGACACATCTATACTAAAAAGCTGAACACACCAGGTCTTGGTTTTTAAATGCTACTCTTCATTAACAGGAACCAAAATTCTTGGACAAATGGCTGATTCTAGGGCTGGGATTGAGAAAAAATAAGATGAACCTGGAAGTAGTAAGTGCTTAAAGAGTGAAGAACTATCAAAAGAACACAAAAAACCCGCTTGCAGGGACTTCTGCTGTTCTAACTTCCAAGCTTCAGATGATTTGAGCATTAAAATAAATTATAATAATATGTTATAGCATTGAATAAAATAGGAATTCATGAGCCCCGCTAAAATAAGTAGATAGATCAATAGATAGACTGAAAAGCATGTAGTTGGGAATGATGGTATTACAAAATTATCATTGGCAACAAACAATATTGATAATTCAGACAATACACATCAAGAGGTGGTGAAAGTAGTCATTGGTGAAAGAGGCTTAAGGAATGGGATTTAACATAGTCTAAAAGTATATCCTCTCAAAAATATTAATTATAAAGGGAAAAACAGTATATTGAAGTGGAGAAATCTGACCGACACCATTTTAAGTGACTGGAATTCAGTGCCACTATTGTGGACAAAACAGGTATCAGATGCTATCCTAGGTATTGAAAAGATGGTTGCATTTGTGATATCCTAACTAAGAGTATATAATTTGTATCTTAATCATGAGGAAACGTTGGACAAAACCTATAATTGCTTTATGATCATTATAAATGCCAAAATCATGAAATAAAGAAAAAAATAGAAACTTTTTAATTAAAAGAGACTAGAGACATAACAACTGGGTATAATACAGAAGCCTGGATTAGATTCTCTATTACAGAAGTATTACTGGCATAATTAGTGAAACTTGAGTGGGATCTCTGGGTAAAGATATATAGGACTATTTTGTATTATTTTTGCAATTCTTTTGTAAATTTTAACTCTTGCATAGTATTTAAGTTCATATTTTTATTATTTTTAGGCATAATGATTATAAAGTTGTATCGCCTGCATTAAGAGCAGTTGGTAATATTGTGACTGGTGATGATATTCAAACACAGGTGAGTTCAGACTTTAATATGATAAATTGTTAAGATAATGGATTTTAAGAAATTTATTTAGTTTCATACTACTTGGTTTACATATTAATCAAGACTTTAGCACTACCATAATTATATAAGCATCTATAATGTGACAGTAAGCATATTCTTGATAATCAAGATCAGCCTTGAAGAGCTATATGTGAAAGCACTGTCCTAGATCTATATCAATACAAAGAAGTACAAAATAGTAGGATGGCTCTTGAGGGACTTAAAATAAAATTGAGGAGAAAATATATATTAAAGCAAAGCAAATTACTTATCAGTGTATGTTTCTTGAGAACTGATTGGTCAGTAAATGCTATAGAACTTTAAAAAAGAAATCACTGTGCTGAGAAATCTTTGTAGATTCCATAAAGAAGTTGTAACTAAAGCTATATCCTTAAGTTGGGGAAGAATTTAAGTAAACTAGAAGAGATTTATGTGATCATAGGTGTAGAAGCAGACATATGTGAGTTGTATTTTTTTTTTTTTTAAGATTTTATTCATTTGACAGAGAGATCACAAGTAGGCAGAGAGGCAGGCAGAGAGAGAGGGGGAAGCAGGCTCCCTGCTGAGCAGAGAGCTGGATGCAGGGCTTGATCCCAGGACCCTGAGATCATGACCTGAGCTGAAAGCAGAGGCTTAACCCACTGAGCCACCCAGGTGCCCCGTGTGAGTTGTATTTAAGAGACATTAATCTTGACTGGAGAAGAACCTGTTGGTGAAATGGTGATTGATTATAGTTTAAGCATGGAGTTGGTTGGAAATAGGAGGGCCCTTTTTTTTTTTTTTGAGTTTTATTACATTTAATCTTTTTTTAATTAAATTTATTTATTTTCAGCATAACAGTATTCATTATTTTTTCACCACACCCAGTGCTCCATGCAATCCGTGCCCTCTATAATACCCACCACCTGGTACCCCAACCTTTTATAGCAGATTGAAGACCTAGATTACGAGAATGGAAGAAAAGATAGCAAGGAAATATTTTCCAATTTTCCAGATTTGTAACTATGTGTGTGTGTGTCTGTCTGTCTTTTGGAGAATAGTGAGATACCAGAAAAGGTGTGATGACAATTGACTTAGATCTGGAGCAATCTTTCTTGAAGATAGGAACTCAAACTCTGTAACACATTAGATTCTCCTTTGTTTGCCACCATAACTTAAACTTTATTTTAATTTACATGTTATCTTTCACATTTAATCTTTTCAAGTCCTATTTAGGTATATTAGTTATTAAACAGTTGATCCTTAGTAATTGATAGTTATTAATTTAAAATAGCTCTTTAAATGAGAATGCCCTTTTAAACATAACACTTTTCAGCAGAATTTTGGTACACTGCTTCATACATTCGTCAGCAAGTAAATTTAATGTAAATCTTGTGGGTATTCTGAAAATAGGAACATAATGAATTATGCTGTGGAAGGAAGAGTGTAAAGATGTAAAGGAACAAAGTAGAACATACTTCCTTTTTTTTTTTTTTTAAAGATTTTATTTATTTATTTATTTATTTAAGAGAAAGTGAGAGCACACATTAGCAGTGAAGGTAGGGACAGAGCGGGAGGTAGAGGGACAAGCACACTCTTCACTGAGCGTGGAGCCAAACTCGGGACCCAGTCTCCACAATCCTGAGATTTTGACCTGAACCAAAACCTTGGTTTTGGATCCCTAACCAACTGTGTCACCCAGGCACTCCCTATATTTGAAATTTTATTTTATTTTTTTAAAAAACAAAGTATTTTAATTTTTTACTTTCACTTTAATTTACATTTTTAAAAATTTGTAAAAATTTTATTATGTTTTGTTAGTTACCAAATAGTACATCATTAGTTTTTGATGTAGTGTTCCATGATTCATTGTTTGTGTTTAACACCCAGTGCTCCGTGCAGTCTGTGCCCTCCTTAATACCCATCACCAGGCTAACCCATTCCCCTCACCTTCCTCCCCTCTGAAACCCTCAGTTTGTTTCCCAGAGGAGTCCATAGCCTGTCATGGTTCATCCCCCGCTCTGAGTTCCAAAATCCCCTCCATCTTTCCCTTCCTTCTCCTGATGTCCTCCATGCTATTCCTTATGTTCCACATACAAGTAAAACCATATAATTGTCTTTCTCTGCTCAGAGCGTACTTCTTTAGTATGTTCTGAAAGAAAAGCAGAACAGTAAAAAAAAAGTTGAATGAAAAAATTGACTTATTCTGTACATTGAGGTTTCTTACCTATTCTGAGTTCAGGTACTTTGAAAATTTTTGATTTTTTTTTTTTCTATTTCATTTGGTTAAACTAGAGGTTGGATCGTGATCAGTCACTAAATCTCTCTTGAAGTGTCGTATCAGTTGAATTCTTGAGTGTATTCATAAATATGAGGGACACACTTCTCAGTGTCCTGCTTATTCTCATTTTAGTGGTTTGACAGAGCACTTTAATGCAGCATGTTTGGTGAAGTGGGAGAGTAGAAGGTAGCGAGCACTTAAGTTTTACTTTGAGATGAATTTCTTTTTTCTTAATTTAGTTTTTCAAGAGTGATTTTTGTATTTCTGTAAATCATTCGCCTATCGTTGTGTAGTTTTTTGCTATAAGACTTTGTTACCATTCCTGATTTCTGTTTCAGGTAATTTTGAATTGCTCTGCATTACCATGTCTCTTACACTTGTTGAGTAGCCCAAAGGAATCAATCAGAAAAGAAGCCTGCTGGACTGTTTCTAACATCACTGCTGGAAATAGAGCTCAGATTCAGGTAAATCCTTCCAGATCTAAGAAAACAGCAAGATCTCTTAAGTCAGTTTGGACAAAAGTCAGCATTTTATGAATGATTTTTTTTTTTTTTTTTTAGTGAGTAACTTAAAAAAAATTCTTGAAAAGTATTTTACAGAAAATGGTCTTTTCTCCTCTAAAATAACAACATTCATTTATAGTAATCTAGTGAGGAATTGTGTATGTGTGTGTATAAAACTGCCCACAGTGTTGCATGTATAAGGCTGGTCTTAAAAAGGGATTGATTTTTATTAGTTTTAAATAAGCTTGGTAATGACCCTTCCTCTCAACTTTTAAGTAATGATTTATTAGGGTCTTATCAGGCTTCTTGAGTCAAAAATTACCTATCCATTTTGATCAAGTATTTACCTTGTGCTTTATCATCTTATTTTTTTTTTATGATTTTATTTATTTATTTAATAATAAAGTGAGTGAGAGAGAATGTGATTGGGGTGAAGGACAGAGGGAGAAGCAGGCTCCCCGTTTTGCGGGGAGCAGGATGTGGGGCTCAGTCCCAGGTCTCTGGGATCATGACCTGAGCCAAGGCAGACCCTTAACCAACTAAGCTTTATCATATTTAAATTAATGTTCTGTTAATATTTTTTCCAGTCTTGAAAGTATGTGAAAGTTTGTTGGAAGATTAGAAAGATTTCCAAAGTTATTTCCAAATAGTCATTTTAAAGCCAATGGGTCTTATATTTTCTCTACTTATAACATTTTAAAAATAGCATTGGGACTGTTTATGTTGTATCATTTTTCCTCCTCAGGCTGTTATAGATGCAAATATTTTTCCTGTTTTGATTGAGATTCTTCAGAAAGCAGAGTTTCGCACCAGGAAAGAAGCAGCTTGGGCTATAACTAATGCAACATCAGGAGGTACTCCAGAACAAATAAGGTGTGATACAGGGTTTTTTTATATTTAATTTTTTAAATGCACATGGAATAAAATAAAGTACTATATACTTTTTATTTGTTGATGAAACTAAAGTATTATTTCTAAGTCAATTTAAAATGCATTTTTAATGTTAAATGAAAGCATTTGTTATATCAGTTATATTATTCATTCACAGTAGTTTTTTGTTTTTAATGTTTTTCAGTAAAGGATAGTTAACATCACTTGCCTTGGCAGACTATTTATGAAAAATCAGAGACTAAAAATCTGAAAAAGAATAGTTTATATTAATTTGCAAAATATACTCTAATGGACACTAAATATTTTTTTATACTATTAGAGTCACATGCATATAACTGTATTATATAGAAATGGCTAATGAATTTGAACATCCACTTATTTAAAATAATTTTTAAAAATAAAATAAAAGGTAATACTGAAATAGACATTTGTTTTTATAATAATGTTTTCCTAGTCAGTTGTTAGCCTTACCTGTGGATGGTATCTTTTCTTTCCCTATAATTATTTTCTTTTTTTTCTTTCACAGTAGCTTTTTTGATAGGCCTTTTGTTGTTTGTTTACTTGTTTCTTTTATTAACAACATAAATACTAGGTACATGGGCTTTGAAGTCAGGCTGCTTTCAAATCCTGTTTTTTCAGTAAAAGTTGTATGGCTTTGACAAAGTCATTTTACCTGTCTGATCCACAGTTTCTTCTTCTTTTTTTTTTTTTAAAGATTTTATTTATTTATTTGACAGATAGAGATCACAAGTAGGCAGAGAAGCAGGCAGAGAGAGGGGGGGGGAAGCAGGCTCCCTGCTGAGCAGAGAGCCCAATGTGGGGCTCGACCCCAGGACCCTGAGATCATGACCTGAGCTGAAGGCAGAAGTTTAACCCACTGAGCCACCCAGGCACCCCAGTTTCTTCATTTTTTAAGTGAATTTGATAACAGATAATACCTTATGGTAGTCTCCTGATAATTAAATGAGATTCATACATTTTTTAATTTTTTATTTATTTATTTATTTTTTTTAAAGATTTTATTTATTTACCTGACAGAGATCACAAATAGGCAGAGAGGCAGGCAGAGAGAGAGGAGGAAGCAGGCTCTCTGCCGAGCAGAGAGCCCAACGCAGGTCTTGATCCCAGGACCCTGGGATCATGACCTGAGCCAAAGGCAGAGGCCTTAACCCACTGAGCCACCCAGGCACCCTGGGATTCATACATTTAAAGCACTTAACGTGGTACCTAAACATTAAGTTCTCTACTAAGATTAGCTAATATTATCATTGTTATTTGTAATCTTCACAACTTTTATGATCAGAATTGATTCCTAAATTTCTTTTTATCTTGTGCTTTTTACTCTCTTTTGCCCCATAACAAGGTTCTACTTTGCACTTGCATAAAAGCCTGACTTCCTACAGAACAGAATCTTCTTGTTCTATGGATTTGTCTGTGAAATTTAGGACTCTTTGGGTTTCTTGAAGTGACTGTTTAGGAAGTATTTTCTAATGAATATTTAATTTATGTCTTAATTTATAAAATAAGGCAGCTGCTAGCTATTTTACAAATTGCTGAGAGGATTTTGAGATAACCTGTTGTGACAGCTTTGCCTTATTGCCTTCGTTTGTGCTATTATCTTGTGTCTAAGATTTATATTTTTATATATTGATAACATCTCTTCCATTCTACCTCTTTCTATTACATTTCCATCTCATTATGTTATGAATATAAAGAATAATAAAACAAGGTCTTCCCCTTGTTCTAGCTTGCATTTTTTTTTAATTTTTTAATTTTTTTATTAACATATAATGTATTATTAGCCCCAGGGGTACAGGTCTGTGAATCGCCAGGTTTACACATCACAGCACTCACCATAGCACATACCCTCCCCAGTGTCCATAACCCCACCACCCTCTCCTTACCTCCTTCCCCCCGGCAACCCTCAGTTTGTTTGGTGAGATTAAGAGTCTCTTCTGGTTTGACTCCCTCCTAATCCCATCTTGTTTCATTTATTCCTTTCCTCCCAAACCCCCCACATTGCCTCTCCACTTCCTCATATCAGGGAGATCATATGATAATTGTCTTTCTCTGATTGACTTATTTTGCTAAGCATAATACCCTCTAGTTCCACCCATGTCGTCACAAATAACAAGATTTCATTTCTTTTGATGGCTGCATAGTATTCCATTGTATATCTGTACCACATCTTCTTTATCCATTCATCTGTTGATGGACATCTAGGTTCTTTCCATAGTTTGGATATCGTGGACATTGCTGCTATAAACATTTGGGTGCACGTACCCCTTCAGATCACTACATTTGGTATCTTTAGGGTAAATACCCAGTAGTGCGATTGCTGGGTCATATGGTAACTCTATTTTCAACTTTTTGAGGAACCTCCATGCTGTTTTCCAGAGTGGTTGCACCAGCTTGCATTTCCCACCAACAGTGTGTACAGGGTCGGCTCTCATTTTTTTTTTTTATCAGCTAATATTATTTTTATCTTCTTTGGGAACCAAAGTTTCTTTGTTTAATTATTTTCATTATTATGTCTAGTCCATATATTATTACTTAAATTTATTGGTGTGAATCGAGTGTCCAAACTGAGATCATTATTTCTTCTTACCATTTTCATCATTTCATTAATTCTACATATATGGGAGGAGATCTTGATTACAAATTAGTTTCAGCATGCATACCACTAATATTTATTGAATGTCTCATATTGCCAGTTGTTGTGCTAAGTCATTTCAGTTATTAAATGCCAAGGGTGTATCCGATACCTTCATGTATTTTATGTCCTTTAACTTCATACCTCTAAGAAATATTCAATCAACAAATATATCGATTAGCTATAGTATATGGCAATTGAGTGCTCTAGTGAAGGTATGTAATTAAAAAAAAAAAGAGTAGAAACTAACTTTTAGGGGTACCTGGGTGGCTCAGTCATTAAGTGTCTGTCTTCAGCTCAGTTCATGATCCCAGGGCCTGGGATTGAGCTCTGCATCAGGATACCTGCTCAGCGGGAAGCCTGCTTCTCCTTCTCCCTCTCCCCTTGCTTCTGTTCCTCTCTCACTGTGTCTCTGTAGAATAAATAAATAAAATCTTTGGAAAAAAGAAAAAAAGAAATTAACTTTTATTGAATGCTTAACTATATTTTTGTAGCAACTGTCTGAGCTTGGTACTGTTATTATCTCCATTTTAAGATGGAGAAACTTAGACATAGAGCAGTCACTCAAAGTCACACAACTAATGAGTGGAATTGGGACTTGAAGCCATACAGTCTAGCTTCAAACAAGTACGTGTGTTTTTTCTTTAGCTTTAATGGACTTTTTGCCAACTAAATAAATCAGTTACTTTGTTTATATTATAGAGAATGGAAAAGAGCTAATAAAAACTAGAAAAGAGCAAAGTATTAAAAAATGAATGGAATAACTTTGTGAACATTGTTTATTAAAATTATTCATAATGTAGTATTCAGTATTCAGTATTGCTTCTGAAACATAGGTGGTATTTTAGAGCATCAGCTATGATTGTTTTTGTGAGAAATTTGATTTAGGTATCCCTTATCCCTCTTCTGCCTACTTCTATATGACCCTAGTATGTGCACATAGACTCACCTTTAAATATTAGCACCTTGAAACCACTGTTGTTCTTAATACTATTCATATGCCATGCAGAAACAGTCCAAGTAACGATTTACTTGTATGTGTATTTTTGTAATATTTGTAATCTCGTTTATTGCTAATTATGTTAAATGAAAATAGAGTAAAAAGTTTTCAGGTTCCTATGTAAGTGAAAATTTAAATATTTTAATGTCGAGTTTGTATAAAGATACTTTTCTTAATTGTTTATTGAACAGTTCACTGAAGAATATTTGCTATAAATAATATTTAAGTCTTTCTAAATGTTTTTTTTTTTTCCCTCCACTTTTTTAAAAATTACTCTGAAGGTATTTGGTAGCCTTAGGTTGCATTAAACCACTTTGTGACCTGTTGACTGTTATGGACTCTAAAATAGTCCAAGTGGCTTTAAATGGACTTGAAAATATTTTACGTCTTGGAGAACAAGAATCTAAGCAGAATGGAATAGGCATTAATCCATACTGTGCTCTCATTGAAGAAGCATATGGTAAGCAGTCAGTTCAAAAATGTATCATTACAGTCAAGTCTTCTTTTTTTTTTTAATTAATTTTTTATTTTTTATAAACATATATTTTTATCCCCAGGGGTACAGGTCCGCAAATCACCAGGTTTACACACTTCACAGCACTCACCAAAGCACACACCCTCCCCAATGTCCACAACCCCACCCCCTTCTCCCAAGCCCCCTCCCCCCAGCAACCCTCAATTTGTTTTGTGAGATTAAGAGTCACTTATGGTTTGTCTCCCTCCCAATCCCATCTTGTTTCATTGATTCTTCTCCTACCCACTTAAGCCCGCATGTTGCATCACCACTTCCTCATATCAGGGAGATCATATGATAGTTGTCTTTCTCTGCTTGACTTATTTCGCTAAGCATGATACGCTCTAGTTCCATCCATGTTGTCGCAAATGGCAAGATTTCATTTCTTTTGATGGCTGCATAGTATTCCATTGTGTATATATACCACATCTTCATGATCCATTCATCTGTTGATGGACATCTAGGTTCTTTCCATAGTTTGGCTATTGTGGACATTGCTGCTATAAACATTCAGGTGCATGTGCCCCTTTGTCAAGTCTTCTTTTTAACTGACATATAATATTACAAGTTGCCCTCAGGTATACAACATAATGATTCCATGTTTGTATATGCTGTAAAACTATCATGATCACCATAGTAAGTCTAGTTAACAACCATTACCATACAGTTACAAAATGTTTTCCTTGTGATGAGAACTTGTAAGATTTACTTTCTTAGCAATTTATAAATACATAATACAATATTATTAACTCTGGTGCCCATGCTATACGTTATTTCTCCATGACTTATTTATTACTAGAAGTTTGTACCTTTTGACCTCCTTCACCCATTTTGCCAACTTTCCCCACTGGCAACCACCAGTCCATTCTCTGTATCTATGAGCTTGGTATTTTTTGTTGTTGTTTGTTTTTGGATTTTACATATGTGTGAGATTATTTTCTTTCTGTGGCTTATTTTATTTAGCATAATGCCATCAAGGTCCATCCGTGTTGTCACAAACGACAAGATTACATTCTTTTTTTATGTCTGAATATTTTATCGTATACATGTGTACATTTTTTTTTTCTTTTTATCCATTCATTTGTCAGTAAACAGTTATGTTGCTCACATATCTTAGCCACCCTAAATAGTGCTTCAGTGAACGTTGGGATAGCAGATGTCTTTTCTACTTAGTGTTTGCATTTTCTTTGGATAAATACCCAGAAGTGGAATTGCTAAATTATGTGATAGTTCTGTTTTTTGGGGGTAGTTTAATTTTTGAAGAACCTCTGTACTGTTTACCATAGTGGCTGCACCAATTTACATTCCTACCAACAGTGCACCAGGGTCTCATTTGTTCACATCTACCTATACTTGTTATATCTAGTCTTTTTGATAATAGTCATTCTAACAGATGTGAGGCAATTATTTTCATTGCAGTTTTTATTTAAATTTCCCTAATGATTACTGACGTTGGACACCTTTTCAGGTGCTTGTTGGATATCTGTCTTCTTTGGAGTAGTTTCTGTTTAGGTCCTCTGCCCATATTTTAGCCAGATTGCTTGTTTTGGGTGTTGAGTTGGTGTTCAGTTCTTTATGTATTTTGGGCATTAACTCCTTAAGGTATATGACTTGCAAATATTGTCTCTATTCTATAGGTTGTCTTTTCATTTCGTTGATTTTGTTGATGGGTTCCTTTGCTGTGCAGAAGCTTTTTTTAGTTTGATGTAATCCCACTTGTTTATTTTGACTTTTGTTGTATTTGCTTTGGGTGTCAATTCTAAAATATTGACAAGACCAGTGTCAAAAGTTTATCACTGATGTTTTCTTCTACTTTATGGTTTCAGATCTTACATTCAAGTAATGTATACAGAGTTTTTGTGTACAGTGTATGTTAGTGGCCCAGTTTCACTCTTTTGTGTGTGATTGTCCAGTTTTCCAGCACCATTTTTTGAAAAGACTGCCCTTTTCCCATTGTATTTTACATTCTTTGCTTCTTTGTAGTAAATTAATTGATTTTATATGTGGGTTTCTTTCTGGGCTCTCTATTCCATCGATCTGTTTTTATGCTAGTAAGTTTTTATTATTACAGCTTTGTAATACAGTTTGAAATCAGAGAGTATGATGTCTCCAGCTTTGTTCTTTTTTTAAAGCTGCTTTTGGCTATTTAGGGTTCTGTGTGCTTCTATAAAGAGGCACCTGAGTGGCTCAGTCAATTAAGTGTCTACCTTCGGCTCTGGTCATGACCCTGGGGCCCTGGAATCGAGCCACATATCGGATTCCCTGTCCAGTGGGGAGTCTGCTTCTCCCTCTCACTCTCCTTCTGTGCTCTCTCTCTCTCCAATATATTTATGTTTATTTTAGGATTATTTGTTCTATTTCTGGAAAAATGCCATTGGAATTTTGACACAGAGTATATTAAATCTGTAGATTGTTTTGGGTAGAATAGACATTTTAATAATATTAATTCTTCCAACCCATTAGCACAGAATATCTTTCCATTTATTTGTACTGTCTTCAATTTCTTTCATTATAGTTCTTAATGTCCAGGTCGTTCACCTCCTTGGTTAAATTTATTCCTAGGTAGTTTATTCTTTTTGATGCACTTGTAAGTGGGATTATTTTTTAATTTCTTTTTCTGATAGTTTGTTATGGATGTATAGAAATGCAATAGATTTTTGTACTAATTTTATTTATAGACTGCTACTTTACTGAATTCATTGATTAGTTTTAAGGTTTTTGGTGGAGTCTAGGATTTTCTATATATGATAGCATGCAAATGGTGACAGTTTCCCTTCTTCCGTTTTGAATTAGATGGCTTTAATTTCTTTTTGTTGCCTAATTGCTCTGGCTGGTACTTCAGTACTATTCTGCATTGATACAGTTGAAGAGGTTTTCCTGTAATTAAATGAAAAATATATTCAGCATCACCCAGACTAAGTGTAGATTTTTCTTCTTGTAGGCAATAAAATAGAGTGCTCTAGATTTTGTTAATTTTGTAAAAATAGGCTTTTTCAGTTTCACTTATAGGTTATACTTTTGGCATATTATACAATAGCTATATTGGATTTGTAAATAATACTCATTCCATATTGATCTCCTTGGATTCTATCTCTGAGAGAATGTATGTTAGTTTGCTCACCTTTTGTTTCTTCATTTGTGTTTGTTTTGGTGCTTTTCCTTTTTTGTGCTTTTAATAAATAACATAATTACTCTGGAAAGGACGTGTAGAGTTACATAATCTAAAGTTGAGAAATTGATTTTAAAATTGAGAAACTAAAGTATAGAGAAACCAAAGTTATTTGGTCAAAATCACACAGCTAACAAGGTAGAGTCTATGATCTCTTGATTCCCAGGCTGGTGCTTTTACCACACTGCCTTATGCTGTCATTCTTGAAGTTTAAGACATAAATTGTGTTGGCTCTCAGTATGTGCAAGAATTAGATAGGAACAACACCCCCATTGATGATAGACTGACAAATGCTATGTTTTCATTATTTTGGTTCACATATATAATGAAACTTGAGTAACAGTTTTCTTTATATATGTATATATATGTAAAACAGGTCTGGATAAAATTGAATTTCTGCAAAGCCATGAAAATCAGGAAATTTACCAAAAGGCTTTTGATCTGATTGAACATTACTTTGGTGTAGAGGAAGATGACCCCAGCATTGTACCTCAGGTGGATGATAGTCAGCAACAGTTCGTATTTCAGCAGCAGGAAGCACCAATGGAAGGATTTCAACTTTAACTTGGTGGGGTAAAAATTACTGGCTATGAAAGATAGTTTCAGAGATCTCTTCTTTGTTACAGTATCAGTAGGAATGTTTGCTGTGTTTTTACTTAGGAAAAGGGAAAAGTTGATGCACTTTTAAAAAGAAAACAAAAGAAGTTTCCATTCAGATGCAATCTTTCATTTTAGTTTTTTTATTTTGGTGTACGTATATTTGTGTTTTTATTGTCTTACCTATTTTTTGTAACTTTGTGAGCAATTAAATATATATGAAATTATTTAATAACTTAAGCTTGAAAAGGAGAACTTCGATAAAGTATTATATATAATGGTTCTGAGTTTTTTTTCTCGCATCTTGGAAACTGCACATTGGCAGTACAGCTGATAATTGCATTTTGGCAGTAAGTCTGACATGCCCAATCTACTAAATCTACCTCTATCTTGAAGCAAAAACAAAAAAGCTTCAGAAGCATGAAATAGTGTAAAAGCTAAATTAGAATGTGAAAATATCTGTTACCTTAAATTATAAATCACTGTGCTGTAGGTTATACTTTGCAAAAAAAAAATTACAGCAGAAAACCTGTAAAATTTATTTATAGAACATAGAAGTATTGTACTGATAATCAATTAAAATGTGGCAATTGTGAAGAGAAAAGCTGTTCTTCATGTTGAACACATTAAGATGATTACACAACATTTAAATATTTGTGTTTTTAACATGTAAATGCTATTATATTAGTATATTTTGTATTTTGACCAAAAATGCTACCATTTTTGAAATAGTGTTTTATTATTTTTTCACTCTTCATTTTAATAAGCATCGTGATAGAGATGCCATCATGAATCTAAAGTAGTGCTACATAGCAAAAATAATACTGTAATCTTTTCTCTGATTTTTTTCAGAGCAGTCATTGAAAAGTTTCACTTTCTGTGTAATAATAAACTTGGGTACTTGAATGACAAAATTATCCTGAAGAGATCACCTTGTTACGTGTTAAATTTTATTAAATGGACTTAATGTTTGGACACTAAAGGATGACACTAATGAAAATTGCTAAGGACTCTTTAATATAGCTGAAATCTGTACTAGGAATTGTTTTTTCCTTTTTTCATAATAGTTGGAGGGCCATACTGCTGCTTGTTGTAAATCAGTGTATTAAGTTACATTTGTATAAGATTGGTCAACATGATGTACATGTTTTATGTTTTAACAGCAAAAACCTCTTCAAACCATAAAGCTTTTAAAAAAAAGTTTCAATAGGAAAAGTATATATATATATTTATTTATAGATACATATGTAAATGGTGTCTGTGTGTTATTTTCACAGTGATGTACTTGGTAGAGCTTTCCAAGCAGCTGTGGTACTGTTGAACTCAGTCTTTTCGTTTATAGTTATATGCAGGCTATTTACACTTCTAATTATATACCTAAAGTACTTATTTAAAAATTAGTATACAACTGTTTTAAGATGGGAACTAAAGCATTTTTGATATGATTCATAGTCTATTCTGTAAAGAAAGATTTCATTTATGATAGCATTTATAATGTTTCTGCTGGAAATCAGAGGCATGTTACAAAAAGAAAATGTATATAGGAATACTTTTAAATAGTATGACACTTTGTAAATTATGTATCATGAAACTATGCTTTTGGCAAGACACTTAATACCTACAGCTATAAAATACAGGTTTAAATGGTGTCCATAATGCTGACTGTATCTGCCAAACCCCTTTTTATATATTGTTAAGTAGAGGATTGTATCTGTGCCCTTTTTATTGTAGTGGAAGTTAGAAAGTTTAGTATAACAAGTTTTTCTCTTGTGTTATGTATAGTCAAAAGAACAGGGTAGTTATATCAAAGATTATCAAATTGATGGTGAATTTATGAGATAAACATTTTTTTGTGGTACAGATGGTTCTAAGTATCAGGTGACAGGGTATTCCACTCTTTCTAATCAATTGAACTTGATAATCCAGCATAATTCATAAACTAACCAGCTGTGCCTGCTTTTATTTTGAGGACCCTGTAGTCACATTAATAAATAAGCCAAGTCTTTCAAACAAAATAGTTCTTATAGAAGGAAAAATAATACATATGTGTGTGCATACCCACACACATATAAAATGATTTTTGAGGAGACAGTTTTTAAATTTTGCCAGTAAAATCTATCTCTAACACAGAATATGACCATATTTCAAGCATCTAAATATAGACTCATATTTAATTTTTTAGATCTGTTATTTGGGTAATTAATTTGATTAGATTTGAATGCAAGAGGGAGTGAGTATCTATCTAATAGTTGGGACCAGCTATGGACATGCTGATGACTTCATTGAACCAAGACTAGCAAATACTTTGTTACTAAAATTTTTTTTTATATGACTACACTTTTCAAATAAAATATTTTAAATGCTCCAAAATGTATTTTCATTAATCTCACTTACCCTTATGGAAAAAAAAAAAATCTCTTTTTTTAACTTGCTCTCCTAAAAACATATATTTAAATTCAAGAGCAATTGTGCCAAAAAAAAATTAAAACATGTTGTAAAAGGGAAGTGCATGCAACATTAATGGAAAAAAAGAAAACACTTGCAAGAGCCTTTTACATTTATTTAATTAAATTCATTGTTTTATTTTGTCTGAATTTGAATTTGTACTAGTTAATCTATGCAATTATGCTTACTTGTTATGTATTTGTAAGTACCTGACTCACTAGCCTGGTTTTCTTTAACAGGTTTTATTTTGAAATGTGTTCCTAGAACTTTAATTTTAATGTCATTTTGTTCACTTAACTGGTAGCACCAGAACAAGAAAGCAAAAAAACAAAAACAAAAACAAAAAAAACAAACACATAAAAAGTCTGCTGGCACAGAAATAACACCATTTGGTAACTGTAAAACTTATTTGCAAGGTAAAGGTTGATTTGTTGAATAAAGGACTAAAAGAAGCATTACCTTTGCCTCGTTTTTTTTCTTAAGGAGCATTATGGAAAAGGGTAACTCTAATTCAAAGTCTTAGTGATTTTTTGTTGCTGTTCTCAATTCAGCAATATACTGGCTGCTTTGTGAAACTGAAATCAAAGTAATTGTTGTTAACCTTTACTCATTTTAGTTCATAGCATTACATAATGTAATAGTTTTACAAAATGTGACATTAGGAGCCCATATGGTAGGGCTCTACAAGGATAATGTGTCCAAATTCCGAATTGGGGAGTGGGATGAGGGGAGGATATTCTTCCCTAACTAAATAAACCAACATTTGAGCAGTATGCAATATTATGAAATGTTACAGCACTATATTAAAAATAATAAAATACTATTTTATAATTGCATTTATGTAAATGTCTCTATTTCATTTGTTCTCACTTAGGATGGTATACTCCTAATGGAACAAAAATAGGTGCCCTCATTGATTATAATTCCATTCACTTTCTAAAACCAGTCAGATTGCTGTTTGTAGCATATCCGATAAAGCAGTGTGTTGCTTTTATTTTAGAAGTTACATCTTGTGCTATACATCAAATTTGTCTTTGTATTTCAAGCTTTGGCAGTTAGCAGACATGCACATGTTTTGAGATTATTTTTTCCTTTTCTGTTATTTTAATGCAACATAATGCATTTATTTAAGAGGTAGAGTTTTAAACCTGATGAACTGAAATCAGAGGGAATGTCTGATTTAATTTATTAATGAACTCTGGGATACATGGTCCACACTGAAGCCAAGCCTAAGCCTCCTTAGACTAGTATTTTTGTTCGCTGCTGCTGCTCTGTTTTTTGCTTTGCCTGGTTTCCTTTCCTTCAGTATTTGAAACAGATTAATCACAGAATAATGAAAGTAATTGGATATTATTTTTAGGGTACCTTTCAATAAAGCAGTCTGCAATTCTAGTGACAAATGAATTCCTGAAAATACAATGTACAAGTAAAACAATAGACAAATATGCAGTGGCATTCCCTCCCCAGAAATTCCCAAGTACATCTTTTAATGATACGTTTGCTCAATTTTATATATGTTCTTTTTTAAAAACTTTTAAACATTTTTAATTTAAATTCAGTTAACATATAATGTATCATTGGTTTCAGAGGCAGAGGCCTATGATTATTAGTCTTATATAATACCCAGTGCTCATTACATCACATGCCCTCCTTAATGTCCACCCAGGTACCCCATCCCTCCACCCTCTCCCCTCCAGCAGCCCTCTGTTTGTTTCCTATGATTAAGAGTTCTTTAATTTTGGGGGCGCCTGGGTGGCTCAGTGGGTTAAAGCCTCTGACTTTGGCTCAGGTCATGATCCCAGGGTCCTGGAATTGAGCCCCCCATCAGGCTCTCTGCTCAGCGGGGAGCCTGCTTCCTCCTCTTTATCTCTCTACCTGCCTCTCTGCCTACGTGTGATCTGTCAAATAAATAAATAAAATCTTTTAAAAAAAAAAAAAGAGTTCTTTAATTTTCTTTCATATTTAAAGAGTTGACTAAGTTCAATGAGCATATGATTCCCCCTTTTAGCACATTAAATAATTTTTATATTTGTTTGAGTAGCTTATTTAGGAAATGTACATCATATCATTATCAATAGCACTTTAACATTCCAATTTTCCATTCTGTTATGAAAAAGGACTTTCAAATAATTGCACTGGCTATAAAGCACCACCAGAACTAAAATGTCAATTGGGGGCAACCCCGTGAAATAACTTGGAATGCTCAGTAGTTAATGCACAACCATTTTAATTTGGAGACTATAGGCAGTTGAGGGAATTTAATGTGTAATGCCCCAAAATAAAATACTCAATTTAAAAATTGAATATTTTAAACTTACAGATTACTTTTGAGGGATCTGTCCTGTTCTTTTTCAGTTATGGTTAACATGTTTTTAAAAGCTAAAATAGCATGACAAAATTTAATACACTTTATTTAGGGTTTTGACATGACTCACTATTTTCTGAGCATTCCATCTTTTAAATTGTTTTATTATAAAACATACACAAAGAGGATTGTAAGAAGACAGTTTGAATAACAAACACCTATATATTCACCACCCAACTTAAATTATCAGTCCTTTGTAACCATTACTCTGGATTGTGTTTGTAATTCCTATGATTTTCCTCATTGTTTTATTTCATGTTTATGAATCCCTAAAATAGTTTCACTTCCCTGTTTTTGAAATATATAAAATGGGATATTTTACATATTCTGTGATTTTTTTTTTTTAGCTCAATGTTAACATTTTTTGAGATTCATTCACATTGATGCATGTATCTGGTTCATTTTCTTTGCTGTATACTATTATATTTTGTGACTATGTGATTATCTGATAAGGCAGTCTGCTATCTTGTTTTTTCTTCAGGAATGCCATAGCTCTTTGCATTTTCACTCAAAGAATTCACTTCACAAATTCTGTTCAGAGCCCCATAGGGGTTTTGGATGAAATTAATGTAGAGGACAATTTTGGAGAAATTAACAACTTAATGATACTCTTACTATCCATGAAGAAGTTAAAGCTTGCCATTTACTTAGAGTTCCCTTACTGTATTTCAAAAAATAAATTTTGTAGTTTTCTATACAAAGATCATTCACTTTTTTAAAAAATTTCTTTTCAGTGTAACAGAATTCATTATTTATGAACCACACACAGTGCTCCATGCAGTACGTGCCCTCCATAATACCCACCACCTGCATCCCCCAACCTCCCACCCCCATCCCTTCAAAACCCTCAGGTTGTTTTTCAGAGTCCATAGTCTCTCATAGTTCGTCTCCCCTTCCAATTTCCATCAACTCCCTTCTCCTCTCCATCTCCCTATGTCCTCCATATTAGTTGTTATGTTCCACAAATAAGTGAAACCATATGAAAATTGACTCTCTGCTTGACTTATTTCACTCAGCATAATCTCTTCCAGTCCCATCATGTTGCTACAAAAGTTGGGTTTTCATCATTTCTGATGGAGGCATAATACTCCATAGTGTATATGGACCTCATCTTCCTTATCCATTCGTCCGTTGAAAGGGCATCTTGGTTCTTTCCACAGTTTGGTGACAGTGGCCATTGCTGCTATAAACACTGGGGTACAGATGGCCCTTTTCACTGCATCTGTATCTTTGGGGGTAATTTTGGGACTTCATCAAGATCAAAAGCTTCTGCACAGCAAAGGAAACAGTCAACAAAACAAAGAGGCAACCCACGGAATGGGAGAAGATATTTGCAAATGACAGTACAGACAAAAGGTTGATATCCAGGATCTATAATGAACTTCTCAAACTCAACACACACAAAACAGATAATCATGTCAAAAATTGGGCAGAAGATATGAACAGACACTTCTCCAATGAAGACATACAAATGACTATCAGACACATGAAAAAATGTTCATCATCACTAGCCATCAGGGAGATTCAAATTAAAACCACATTGAGAGGGTGGCGCCTCGGTGGCTCAGTGGGTTGAAGCCTCTGCCTTCGGCTCAGGTCATGATCTCGGGATCCTGGGATCGAGCCCTGCATCGGGCTCTCTGCTCAGTGGGGAGCCTGCTTCCCCCTCTCTCTCTGCCTGCCTCTCTGCTTACTTGTGATCTCTCTGTGTCAAATAAATAAATAAAATCTTTTACAAAATTAAAAAAGAAAAACACACTGAGATACCACCTTACACCAGTTAGAATGGCCAAAATTAGCAAGACAGGAAACAACGTGTGTGGGAGAGGATGTGGAGAAAGGGGAACCCTTTTACACTGTTGGTGAGAATGCAAGTTGGTGCAGCTACTTTGGAGAACATGGTGGAGATTCCTTAAGAAATTAAAAATAGAGCTTCCCTATGACCCTGCAATTGCACTACTGGGTATTTACCCCAAAGATCATTCACATTTTTAAAGTTTAAGGTAGGACCCTTATGTTTTTCATTGTAAAACAATTATCTTTTGTTACCCAAAAATTTCTAACTTGCTGCTGGGGTATATAAATGTAATTGAACTTTATATATTAATCATGTCTAACAACCTTGTCAAATTCCAATTTATAGATGATTTGGGGGTTTTGTAGACAAAATTACCTGAATCATGACATTCATTTCAAATCCTTGTTTCTTTTTCTTATTGTATTACATAGGATCTCTAGTACAATATTGATTGTAATAGTAGCAGGCATTTTAAATTTGTTCTTTTTTTTTGGAGCTTAAAAGCAATGAAATGATAAATGACACATTGGGTATATCTTAAAATGGGTTCAATACTAGAAAGTCTATTATTCAAAGTATTAACGGTATAAAACCATATGCTTATTCATGATGCAGAAAAAACACCAGATTTTTTCCACAAAATATGATGTAGTCAGTGTAGTTTCTCTTGGTTTTTGCAGATTCTTTATCATCAAACTTCCCTACTCCCCCAAATCAATATTCAGGTCATTGTCAAGGTTACTTGTGGACATTGTGTAGAGTGGCAAAAAAAAATCGAGTCACCTAAGGCACATGTTCCTACATGTTCCCAGGTTGAACAAAACAATGCTCTGCTTGCTTATTTCAGCCTTTATACTATAAACAACTATCCTTTCCTGATCTATTTACACTTTTTTGGGTTGATTTTGCTGTTTAAAAAGGCCCCCAAGTATAATGTTGAAGTGCTGTGTAGTGTTCCTAAGTGCAAGAAAACAGTCATGTGTCTTTTTTTTTCTTAAAGATTTTACATATTTATTTTATATATTTATTTGACAGACGAAGATCACAAGTAGGCAGAGAGGCAGGCAGAGAGGAGGAAGTAGGCTCCTCCCTGAGCAGAGAGCCCAATGCGGGGCTCGATTCCAGGACCGTGGGATCATGACCTGAGCCAAAGGCAAGGCTTTAACCCACTGAGCCACCGAGGCACCCTGAAAACAGTTACATGTCTTAACATGTTAAGTTACCTAGGTTTTGTTTAGGCATTAGTTACAGTTCTATAGGCTGTGAGTTCAATGTCAATGAATCACATATACAGTCTTTAAATAGAAACACATATAGAACAGATTATGTATTGAGTATTTGGCAAAAATGTTACCAGAGGCCCTCGGGAATCTAACCCTGTATCTCCCCTAGGAGTAATGATTCAGTACTTGCTAATTCAGTGTCTGCAGCAACTTCATACGATAACTCCCATGAGTAGAGAATTGACTGTTTTGTTTTTTTTGTAGATAGTTTTTGTCAGCTTTAAAAAGTGAGTTTTATTCCTAAAGTAAGGTTTTTATTTTGTTCTGTTTTAACTTGAATGATGTTGAAATTTATCTGGTGTTTTTTCTGCATCATGAATAAGCATATGGTTTTACACAGTTAATACTTTGAATAATAGACTTTCTAGCATTGAACCCATTTTAAGATATACCCAATGTGTCATTTAAGCTCCAAATGCACCCTTCCTCAACCTACTTTGTGATATTGGTACTGGACCCTGTAAACATTTCTCCTTTGCCAAGTGGCATGATGTTAAGCTTTGTCAATAGAAGGCACTGGAGAGACACTGAAGGAAGAAGTGTCTTGACCCCCTCCAAGTGTGCTTTCCTTAGTTTTTGCTCCTGTGATGCTCAGCTATTGTGCGGAAGACTTAACGGGGTTCACCTCCAGTGTAGTTGCAGTGATACTTCTGCAGGCATCTTCATGGTAAGTTTCATTGGCTCCTCCAATCAGCTTCCCAGCAAGTTCAGTGGCACTCATGGGTAGCTCCCTGGAGAGTTACCCACTGACCCATCTGGTTTTCCTTTTCCCTCCCTTTCTTTCTTTCTTTCTTTCTTTCTTTCTTTCTTTCTTTCTTTCTTTCTTTCTCCCTTCCTTCCTTCCTTCCTTCCTTCCTTCCTTCCTTCCTTCCTTCCTTCCTT